>NC_088228.1:1801416-2003916 GCF_036934945.1 Oncorhynchus masou masou | reverse complement strand
CTCCTAGCATGGCGTATCCAACCTCTATGTCCCCACATGGAGGGAAGTATCTCCTAGCATGGCGTATCCAACCTCTATGTCCCCACATGGAGGGAAGTATCTCCTAGCATGGCGTATCCAACCTCTATGTCCCCACATGGAGGGAAGTATCTCCTAGCATGGCCTATCCAACCTCTATGTCCCCACATGGAGGGAAGTATCTCCTAGCATGGTGTATCCAACCTCTGTGTCCCCACATGGAGGGAAGTATCTCCTAGCATGGTGTATCCAACCTCTATGTCCCCACATGGAGGGAAGTATCTCCTAGCATGGCCTATCCAACCTCTATGTCCCCACATGGAGGGAAGTATCTCCTAGCATGGCGTATCCAACCTCTATGTCCCCACATGGAGGGAAGTATCTCCTAGCATGGCGTATCCAACCTCTATGTCCCCACATGGAGGGAAGTATCTCCTAGCATGGCGTATCCAACCTCTATGTCCCCACATGGAGGGAAGTATCTCCTAGCATGGCGTATCCAACCTCTATGTCCCCACATGGAGGGAAGTATCTCCTAGCATGGCGTATCCAACCTCTATGTCCCCACATGGAGGGAAGTATCTCCTAGCATGGCGTATCCAACCTCTGTGTCCCCACATGGAGGGAAGTATCTCCTAGCATGGCGTATCCAACCTCTATGTCCCCACATGGAGGGAAGTATCTCCTAGCATGGCGTATCCAACCTCTATGTCCCCACATGGAGGGAAGTATCTCCTAGCATGGCGTATCCAACCTCTATGTCCCCACATGGAGGGAAGTATCTCCTAGTCCCCATGGAGGGAAGTATCTCCTAGTGGTCCAACCTCTATGTCCCCACATGGAGGGAAGTATCTCCTAGCATGGCGTATCCAACCTCTATGTCCCCACATGGAGGGAAGTATCTCCTAGCATGGCGTATCCAACCTCTATGTCCCCACATGGAGGGAAGTATCTCCTAGCATGGCGTATCCAACCTCTATGTCCCCACATGGAGGGAAGTATCTCCTAGCATGGCGTATCCAACCTCTATGTCCCCACATGGAGGGAAGTATCTCCTAGCATGGTGTATCCAACCTCTATGTCCCCACATGGAGGGAAGTATCTCCTAGCATGGCGTATCCAACCTCTATGTCCCCACATGGAGGGAAGTATCTCCTAGCATGGCGTATCCAACCTCTATGTCCCCACATGGAGGGAAGTATCTCCTAGCATGGCGTATCCAACCTCTATGTCCCCACATGGAGGGAAGTATCTCCTAGCATGGCGTATCCAACCATGGACAGAGACAACCTCTATGTCCCCACATGGAGGGAAGTATCTCCTAGCATGGCGTATCCAACCTCTATGTCCCCACATGGAGGGAAGTATCTCCTAGCATGGCGTATCCAACCTCTATGTCCCCACATGGAGGGAAGTATCTCCTAGCATGGCGTATCCAACCTCTATGTCCCCACATGGAGGGAAGTATCTCCTAGCATGGCGTATCCAACCTCTATGTCCCCACATGGAGGGAAGTATCTCCTAGCATGGCGTATCCAACCTCTATGTCCCCACATGGAGGGAAGTATCTCCTAGCATGGCGTATCCAACCTCTATGTCCCCACATGGAGGGAAGTATCTCCTAGCATGGCGTATCCAACCTCTATGTCCCCACATGGAGGGAAGTATCTCCTAGCATGGCGTATCCAACCTCTATGTCCCCACATGGAGGGAAGTATCTCCTAGCATGGCGTATCCAACCTCTATGTCCCCACATGGAGGGAAGTATCTCCTAGCATGGCGTATCCAACCTCTATGTCCCCACATGGAGGGAAGTATCTCCTAGCATGGCGTATCCAACCTCTATGTCCCCACATGGAGGGAAGTATCTCCTAGCATGGTGTATCCAACCTCTATGTCCCCACATGGAGGAAGTATCTCCTAGCATGGCGTATCCAACCTCTATGTCCCCACATGGAGGGAAGTATCTCCTAGCATGGCGTATCCAACCTCTATGTCCCCACATGGAGGGAAGTATCTCCTAGCATGGCGTATCCAACCTCTATGTCCCCACATGGAGGGAAGTATCTCCTAGCATGGCGTATCCAACCTCTATGTCCCCACATGGAGGGAAGTATCTCCTAGCATGGCGTATCCAACCTCTATGTCCCCACATGGAGGGAAGTATCTCCTAGCATGGCGTATCCAACCTCTATGTCCCCACATGGAGGAAGTATCTCCTAGCATGGCGTATCCAACCTCTATGTCCCCACATGGAGGGAAGTATCTCCTAGCATGGCGTATCCAACCTCTATGTCCCCACATGGAGGGAAGTATCTCCTAGCATGGCGTATCCAACCTCTATGTCCCCACATGGAGGGAAGTATCTCCTAGCATGGCGTATCCAACCTCTATGTCCCCACATGGAGGGAAGTATCTCCTAGCATGGTGTATCCAACCTCTGTGTCCCCACATGGAGGGAAGTATCTCCTAGCATGGCGTATCCAACCTCTATGTCCCCACATGGAGGGAAGTATCTCCTAGCATGGTGTATCCAACCTCTGTGTCCCCACATGGAGGGAAGTATCTCCTAGCATGGCGTATCCAACCTCTATGTCCCCACATGGAGGGAAGTATCTCCTAGCATGGTGTATCCAACCTCTATGTCCCCACATGGAGGGAAATATCTCCTAGCATGGCGTATCCAACCATGGACAGAGACAACCTCTGTGTCCCCACATGGAGGGAAGTATCTCCTAGCATGGCGTATCCAACCTCTATGTCCCCACATGGAGGGAAGTATCTCCTAGCATGGTGTATCCAACCTCTATGTCCCCACATGGAGGGAAATATCTCCTAGCATGGCGTATCCAACCTTGGACAGAGGCAACCTCTATGTCCCCACATGGAGGGAAGTATCTCCTAGCATGGTGTATCCAACCTTGGACAGAGGCAACCTCTATGTCCCCACATGGAGGGAAGTATCTCCTAGCATGGCGTATCCAACCATGGACAGAGACAACCTCTATGTCCCCACATTGAGGTAAGTATCTCCTAGCATGGCGTATCCAACCATGGACAGAGACAACCTCTATGTCCCCACATGGAGGGAAGTATCTCCTAGCATGGCGTATCCAACCTCTATGTCCCCACATGGAGGGAAGTATCTCCTAGCATGGCGTATCCAACCTCTATGTCCCCACATGGAGGGAAGTATCTCCTAGCATGGCCTATCCAACCTCTATGTCCCCACATGGAGGGAAGTATCTCCTAGCATGGCGTATACAACAATGGACAGAGGCAACCTCTATGTCCCCACATGCGTCCTCCATTGCCTGGAGAAGCGGCATGCGGGCATAGGGTTGGCGATCATACACTTTCCAGCGCCAGGCTGAGAAGAATTCCTTTATGGGATTTAGAAAAGGTGAATGTGGGGGTAGGTACAAAACTACAAATTGTGGATGGATGGCAAACCAGTTTTGGACCAGAACAGCCCGGTGAAAACTAACATTGTCCCATAAAACCACAAATCTAGCAGGCTCCTGATCTGGATCAGGGACAAGCATTGTGTAAATTGCATCCAGAAAAGTGAGCATGTGGCCGGTGTTGTACGGACCCAGTGTGGCGTTGTGATGGAGGACCCCGTTTTGAGTGATGGCAGCGCACATAGTTATATTTCCCCCACGCTGTCCGGGGACATTGGTTATTGCCCTCTGTCCTATTACATTTCTTCCGCGGAGCCTGGTTTTGGTGAGGTTGAAGCCAACCTCATCCACATAAATAAATTCATGGTGAATTCCATGGGCATCCAGCTCCAATACTCTCTGTAAAAGACAAAAGGATATACAGATGAGTAAATATGGTATGTCTGAAGTACTGGATGTAGTGTTGCATACATACCTCTACAAAGTCATGTCGCATATTCTTGTCAGAGTTTCTCTCAAATGGCACCTTGTAAAGTTGTTTCATCGTCACTCGGTGCCGTTGGAGAATGCGTTGTGTGGTCGACAGGCATACAGCATTGATGTTGTTAAATATGGTGTCATTATTCAAGATATGCTCTCTTATCTCTCTGATCCTAATTGCCTTGTTGGCCAAAACCATATTTATAATTGCAGTCTCTTGTACATCTGTAAACAAGCGTCCTCGTCCTCCATGTCTTTGCCTTTCCACTCTGTACAGAATTCAAACACAGTATGTGTTCAGCACAGGAACTGTAAACAATATACATAAACATGTAGTACAGCATGATAACCAACCTCATTCATTCAATGTAGTACAGCATGATAACCAACCTCATTCATTCAATGTAGTACAGCATGATAACCAACCTCATTCATTCAATGTAGTACAGCATGATAACCAACCTCATTCATTCAATGTAGTACAGCATGATAACCAACCTCATTCATTCAATGTAGTACAGCATGATAACCATCCTCATTCATTCAATGTAGTACAGCATGATAACCAACCTCATTCATTCAATGTAGTACAGCATGATAACCAACCTCATTCATTCAATGCAGTGCAGTATGATAACCAACCTCATTCATTCAATATAGTACAGCATGATAACCAACCTCATTCATTCAATGTAGTACAGCATGATAACCATCCTCATTCATTCAATGTAGTACAGCATGATAACCATCCTCATTCATTCAATGTAGTACAGCATGATAACCAACCTCATTCATTCAATGCAGTACAGCATGATAACCAACCTCATTCATTCAATGCAGTGCAGTAAATGGATGGCTTAGAGTTACACATGTTTATGCAATACTATGCAGTCATACGTATTTTACAGTACATTACTAGTCATTAGATAGTTGCATTCCTGTTCACAGTTCTGGAGGTTCGAATTATGGACGCCACTGTAAATCGACTCAAGTTGGGCTGGACTCTCAGTCCAGCCTCTCTCATGGTCAAACCGCGGTTGATCACATGATCTACAAGTAATATCACCAGAGATGGCGCTCCTTCCTTCCCTTCTTTGCCCTCGTCCTCTTCTTCCTCTCCCTCCTACCTCTCCCTCCTGCTCTCTGTCCATTGTTGGCATCCATTGTTGAAAACAGGTAATCTGACCTTTGACCTACTTATAGGCCTATACTACAGTAAAGCAGTGATTGGTTAGTGATCAGTTAAGCTATTAGTGTTTGCACATGTGAGGAGTGTGTGTGTGTGACCTGGTGAATAAGTGTAGCATTTTGATTGGTTGTGTTTGGAAAAGGAAAGCAAGTCACTTCCTGTTAGATTTGTTTGTGTTTTAGGTAGAGAATTGTGTGGAGTGTTTTGAAAAAAGGGTTTATGCAATTGACAACTGAGTCCAAGGCATAGAAATAGCTTATGGTTTTGGATATTTGGTGTGTAGTTTTGCACTTTGAGTGAGAGGTTTAAAAAATTGTGTGAAATTAAAAGATGTTGTGTGTAAGCAGTTGGAAAAAACTGTAGAATAGTAGATTTTGGACAATAGATTTAGAATAGTTTTAGAATAGTATTAGATTTAGAATAATATTAGAATTAGAATTAAAATAGTATTAGAATAAGAATAGTATTAGATTTAGAATAATATTAGAATAGTATTAGTATTAGAATAGTATTAGAATAGTATTAGATTTAGAATAATATTAGAATTAGAATAGTATTAGAATTCAAATTCGAATAGTATTAGAATTAGAATAGTATTAGAATTAGAACAGTATTAGAATTAGAACAGTATTAGAATAGTATTAGATTTAGAATAGTATTAGATTTAGAATAGTATTAGATTTAGAATAATAATAGAATTAAAATAATATTAGATTTAGAATAATATTAGATTTAGAATAATATTAGAATTAGAATAGTATTAGATTTAGAATAGTATTAGACTTTGGTGTGAAAAGTGCTAATCAATCCCAGAACAACAGCAAAGGACCTTGTGAAGATGCTGGAGGAAACAGGTACAAAATAATCTATATCCACAGCAAAATGAGTCCTATATCGACATAACCTGAAAGGCCGCTCAGCAAGGAAGAAGCCACTGCTCCAAAACCGTCATAAATAAGCCAGAGTCCGGTTTGCAACTGCACATGGGGACAAAGATCATACCTTTTCGGAGAAATGTCCTCTGGCCTGATGAAACAAAAATAGAACTGTTTGGTCATAATGACCATCGTTATGTTTGGAGGAAAAAGGGGGAAGCTTGCAAGCTGAAGAACATCATCCCAACCGTGAAGCACGGGGGTGGCAGCATCATGTTGTGAGGGTGCTTTGCTGCCGGAGGGACTGGTGCACTTCACAAAATAGATGGCATCATGCGGGCAGAAAATTATGTGGATATAGTGAAGCAACATCTCAAGACATCAGTCAGGAAGTGAAAGCTTGGTCGCAAATGGGTCTTCCAAATGGACAATGACCCCAAGCATACTTCAAAAGTTGTAGCAAAATGGCTTAAGGACAACAAAGTCCAGGTATTGGAGTGACAATCACAAACCCCTTAACTCAATCCCATAGAAAATCTGTGGGCAGAACTGAAAAAGTGTGTGTGAGCAAGGAGGCCTACAAACCTGACTCAGTTACACCAGCTCTGTCAGGAGGAATGGGCCAAAACTCACCCAACTTATTGTGGGAAGCTTGTGGAAGGCTACCCAAAACGTTTGACCAAAGTTAAACAATTTAAAGGCAATGCTACCAAATACTAATTGAGTGAATGTAAACGTCTGACCCACTGGGAATGAGATGGAAGAAATAAAAGCTGAAATAAATCATTCTCTATATTATTATTCTGACATTTCACATTCTTAAAATAAAGTGGTGATCCTAACTGACCTAAGACAGGGAATTTTTACGAGGATTAAACGTCAGGAATTGTGAAAAACTGAGTTTAAATGTATTTGGTTAAGGTGTATGTAAACCTTCGACTTCAACTGTATATGTATATATATATATATATATTGTGGCAAACCTCTTCAAGGTTAGGAGCGTTTGTCACAAACTAAGTGGTAAACTGTCACCAAATCACCCAAGAATGAGAGTTCTTTCGAACAGGACAGTACCTGTGTGTTTGTTTCTCCGTCCTGGTCCACCCAGGCCGTAGGCGAGGTCAAGGATAGCAGGGTTCGGTACACGAATCGGGTTCTCGGTAGGTCCAGGTCCAAACGCCAACAGGTAAGTCCAAAACAGTCCAACTCATACACGGTAAATCCAGCCAATCTCTATTGTCTCTTTCTCTATTGTTCATAGATCCTTCCAGCACTCTCTTCTCCTCTTCCTGGTTTTTCTTGACCCTTTATCTGTGGGTTGGCTCCACCTTCTGAGGGTTCCCCTTGCTTCTGGGACTTGTAGTTTTGGTGGTCGGCCATTTTGTGATCTGTAGTTCTGACAGGGGTGGCCATTTTAGTGATCGGGCAGAGCCCGTTTATTAGTTCTGCTCTCACATATCTGCCATTTACCACTCGACCCCCTTCTTTGCCACAATATATATACATATATATATATATATATATTTTTTTTTTAGATTAGTATTAGAACATATATATTTATTTTTAAATATTAGTAGAATTAGAATAGTATTTTTTATATATATATATAAATGTATATTTTAGATTAGTATCAGAACAGTATTATATATATATATATATATTTAAATATTAGTAGAATTAGAATAGTATTTTAATGTATTTTATATATATATATATATATATTTATATTTAGAATAGTAGAATAATTAGAATGGTATTAGAATTCTGCACCAATTCTCATTGTGAAATTGGTATTTTTTTCCTTGCCAGCTTCGTGACACGCATGCACACACACAACTCTCTTTTCAGTTAAAGTTTGATTGGCTACCTATACTGCCCTACCAAGCAAAAAGGCAGTAACTGCTCATTTGGTCGAAAATGAGTTGTCATTTTTGCTTCATTAAATACGTGATTAATCATGTGGACAAGTATCCTGCCTCTATTGTATTGTGTTCAGGAGAAAATGGGGGTCATGCTAGCAGTAACTGTTACTGTGAAAACAAGGCAAATAAAATACATTTTTCTCAGTTCCACCGCCTTTTTGCATTGGTAGGGCAGTATAGTGGTTCTAGCTACGGTTGTTCTCTCTCCTCTTCATCATTACAGTTGTTCTCTCTCCTCTTCATCATTAAGGTTGTTCTCTCTCCTCTTCATCATTTGCTGAACCGTTTTCTTTCTACTAGTAATGACTAGTGACTAAATAGTTCCAGGAGACTTGGCACCCGATTCCCTGCGTAGCACACTACTTTAGACCAGAGCCCTATATAGTACACTACTTTAGACCAGAGCCCTATATAGTACACTACTTTAGACCAGAGCTCTGTATAGTACATTACTTTAGACCAGAGCCCTATTCCCTGCGTAGCACACTACTTTAGACCAGAGCCCTATATAGTACACAACTTTAGACCAGAGCCCTCTACAGCACACTACTTTAGACCAGAGCCCTGTATAGTACACTACTTTAGACCAGAGCCCTGTATAGTACACTACTTTAGACCAGAGCCCTATATAGTACACAACTTTAGACCAGAGCCCTCTACAGCACACTACTTTAGACCAGAGCCCTGTATAGTACACTACTTTAGACCAGAGTCCTGTATAGTACACTACTTTAGACCAGAGCCCTATATAGTACACTACTTTAGACCAGAGCCCTGTATAGTACACTACTTTAGACCAGAGCCCTATATAGTACACTACTTTAGACCAGAGCCCTGTATAGTACACTACTTTAGACCAGAGTCCTGTATAGTACACTACTTTAGACCAGAGCCCTGTATAGTACACTACTTTAGACCAGAGCCCTGTATAGTACACTACTTTAGACCAGAGCCCTGTATAGTACACTACTTTAGACCCTGAGTCAATACCTTGTAGACACACCTTTGTCCGCGATTACAGCTGTGAGTCTTTCTGGGTAAATCTCTAAGAGCTTTCCACACCTGGATTGTGAAAAATTTTCCCATTATTATTTTCTAAATTCTTCAAGCTCCGTCAAATCTGTTGTTGATCATTACTAGACAGCCATTTTCAGGTGTTGCCATAGATTTTCAAGTAGATTAAACTCAAAACTGTATTTCTACCACTCAGGAATATTCACTGTCTTCTTGGTAAGCAACTCCAGTGTAGATTTGACCTTGAGTTTTCGGTTATTGTCCTGCTGAAAGGTGAATTAATCTCCCAGTATCTGGTGAAAAGCAGACTGAACCAGGTTTTACACAAGGATTTTTTTATCCTAAAAAACTCCTCAGTCCTTAACGATTACAAGCATACCCATAACATGATGCAGCCACAGCTATTCTTGAAAATATGGAGAGTGGTACTCAGTAATGTGTTGTAATAGATTGAACCAGACACAACACTTTGTATTCAGTGCAAAAAGTGAATTGCTTCGCCATGTGCTTTGCAGTATTACTTTGTTGCAAACAGCATGTTTTGGAATATTGTTATTCTGCACAGGCTTCCTTCTTTTCCCTCTGTCATTTAGGTCAGTATTGTGGAGTAACTAAACTCTCACTGTCAACCGCATTTATTTTCAGAAAACCTAACGTGTAAATATTTGTATGAACATAACAAGATTAAACAACTGAGGCATGAACTGAACAAGTTCCACAGACATGTGACTAACAGAAATGGAATAATGTGTCCCTGAACAAAGGGGGGGTCAAAATCAAAAGTAACAGTTAGTATCTGGTGTGTCCACCAGCTGCAGTAAGTACTGCAGTGCTTCTCCTCACGGACTGCACCTGATTTGCCAGTTCTTGCTGTGAGATGTTACCCTACTCTTCCACCAAGGCACCTGCAAGTTCCTGGACATTTCTGGGGGGAATGGCCCTCACCCTCTGATCCAACAGGTCCCAGACGTGCTCAATAGGATTGAGATCTGGGCTCTTCGCTGGCCATGGCAGAACACTGACATTCCTGTCTTGTAGGAAATCAAGCACAGAACGAGCAGTGTGGCTGGTGGCATCGTCACGCTGGAGGGTCATGTCAGGATGAGCCTGCAGGAAGGGTACAACATGATGGAAGAAGATGTCTTCCCTGTAATGCACAGCATTGAGATTGCCTGCAATGACAACAAGCTCAGTCCAATGATGTTGTAACACACCGCCCCAGACCATGACGGACCCTCCACCTCCAAATCGATCCCGCTCCGGAGTACAGGCCTCGGTGTAACGTTCATTCCTTCGATGCTAAACGTGAAACCAACCATCACGAATCGTCAGTGAAGAGCACTTTTTGCCAGTCCTGTCTGGTCCAGTAATGGTGGGTTTGTGCCCATAGGTGACGTTGTTGCCGGTGATGTCTGGTGAGGACCTGCCTTACAACAGGCCTACAAGCCCTCAGTCCAGCCTCTCTCAGCCTATTGCGGACAGTCTGAGCACTGATGGAGGAATTGTGCGTTCCTGGTGTAACTGGGGCAGTTGTTGTTGCCATCCTGTATCTGTTCCGCAGGTGTGATGTTCGGATGTACTGATTCTGTCTAGGTGTTGTAACGCGAGGACGAACAGCTGTCCGTTCTGTCACCCTGTAGCGCTGTCTTAGGCATCTCACAGTACGATCATTGCAATTTATTGCCCTGGCCACATCTGCAGTCCTCATGCCTCCTTACAACATGCCTAAGGCACGTTCATGCAGATGAGCAGGGACCCTGGGCATCTTTCTCTTGGTGTTTTTCAGAGTCAGTAGTAAGTTTTCATAACAGTGACCTTAATTGCCTACCGTCTGTACTCTGTTAATGCCTTAATGACAGTTCCACAGGTGCATGTTCATTAATTGTTTATGGTTCATCACAACAAGCATTGGAAACAGTGTTTTGTCATGTCTTGTTATGTCTGTTCCTGTCCTTTCTCTTCATTCTCTCTCTCTGCTGGTCTTTTTAGGTTACCTTCTCTGTCTCTCATCCCTCAGCTGTTCTACATTTCCCCTAACTAGCTCATTCTCTCTTTCCCCACCTGTTCTCTCTTCCCCCTCTGATTAGGTCTCTATTTCTTTCTCTGTTCCTGCTACTTTCAGTGTCTGATTCTTGTTTGTGTTTTTTGATGCCAGAAGCAAGCTGTCGTCTCGTTTGCTTCCACCTTGTCCTGTCCTGTCGGAGTCTGCATGGCAGGTGCAACCTGCATTATACTACGTTCTTTTGTTCCATTGACTACGTTGGAAGAGGATTTATGCCATTCCTGTTTTTTATTAAAGAACTCTGTTTTCTGTTAAAACCGCGTTTGGGTCTTCACTCAAGTTCATAACATGTTTAAACCGTTGACAATGAAGATCTGTGAAATCATTTGGATTTTTACGAATTATCTTTGAAAGACAAGGTCCTGAAAATGGGACGTTTCTTTTTTTGCTGAGTTTACAATGTTGTTGATCCATCCTCATTTTTCTCCCACCACAGCCATTAAACTCTGTAGCTGTTTTAAAGTCACCATTGGGCTCATGGTGAAATCCCTGAGCAGTTTCCTTCCTCTCTGGCTACTGAGTTAGGAACGATGCCTTTGTTGTGACTGGGTGTATTGATACACCATCCAAAATGTAATTGATACCCACCATGCTGAAAAGGATATGTAGATGTAAATGTAATCCATGTTTAAATTCAGGCTGTAACACAAGAAAAAGTCAAGGGGTGTCAATTGCTGTACCTTTGGTCAAAATAAGTGCACTAAATATGGACTGGTTTGCCATTTGGGACACAGTCTTGAAGAAGTCCTTACCCCTCAGTCAGGCCCAAACTCCATCTGCTCACTCAACATTAGACTCCTACTCCATTTTCTCATTCAACACCAGACTCATCCTCCATCTCCTCATTCAACACCAGACTCCTACTCCGTCTTCTCATTCAACACCAGACTCCTCCTGCATCTTCTCATCCAACACCAGACCCCTATTCCATCTTCTCATTCAACACCAGACCCCTATTCCATCTTCTCATTCAACACCAGACTCCTCCTGCATCTTCTCATCCAACACCAGACCCCTATTCCATCTTCTCATTCAACACCAGACCCCTATTCCATCTTCTCATCCAACACCAGACTCCTCCTCCATCTTCTCATCCAACACCAGACTCCTACTCTGTCTCCTCATTCAACACCAGACTCCTACTCCGTCTTCTCATTCAACACCAGACTCCTACTCCATCTTCCCATTCAACACCAGACTCCTCCTCCATCTTCTTATCCAACACCAGACTCCTCCTCTGTCTTCTCATCCAACACCAGACTCCTCCTCTGTCTTCTCATCCAACACCAGACTCCTACTCCATCTTCTCATTCAACACCAGACTCCTACTCCATCTTCTCATTCAACACCAAACTCCAACTCCATCTTCTCATCCAACACCAGACTCCTCCTCTGTCTTCTCATCCAACACCAGACTCCTCCTCTGTCTTCTCATCCAACACCAGACTCCTACTCCATCTTCTCATTCAACACCAGACTCCTACTCCATCTTCCCATTCAACACCAGACTCCTCCTCCATCTTCTTATCCAACACCAGACTCCTCCTCTGTCTTCTCATCCAACACCAGACTCCTACTCCGTCTTCTCATCCAACACCAGACTCCTACTCCATCTTCTCATTCAACACCAGACTCCTACTCCATCTTCTCATCCAACACCAGACTCCTACTCCGTCTTCTCATCCAACACCAGACTCCTACTCCGTCTTCTCATCCAACACCAGACCCCTATTCCATCTTCTCATTCAACACCAGACCCCTATTCCATCTTCTCATCCAACACCAGACTCCTCCTCCATCTTCTCATCCAACACCAGACTCCTACTCTGTCTCCTCATTCAACACCAGACTCCTACTCCGTCTTCTCATTCAACACCAGACTCCTACTCCATCTTCCCATTCAACACCAGACTCCTCCTCCATCTTCTTATCCAACACCAGACTCCTCCTCTGTCTTCTCATCCAACACCAGACTCCTACTCGGTCTTCTCATCCAACACCAGACTCCTACTCCGTCTTCTCATTCAACACCAGACTCCTACTCCATCTTCTCATCCAACACCAGACTCCTACTCCGTCTTCTCATCCAACACCAGACTCCTACTCCATCTTCTCATCCAACACCAGACTCCTACTCCATCTTCTCATTCAACACCAGACTCCTACTCCATCTTCTCATCCAACACCAGACTCCTACTCCGTCTTCTCATCCAACACCAGACTCCTACTCCGTCTTCTCATCCAACACCAGACTCCTACTCCGTCTTCTCATCCAACACCAGACTCCTACTCCGTCTTCTCATCCAACACCAGACTCCTACTCCGTCTTCTCCAACACCAGCCTCCTTCCGTCTTCTCATCCAACACCAGACTCCTACTCTGTCTTCTCATCCAACACCAGACTCCTACTCCGTCTTCTCATCCAACACCAGACTCTTCCATCTTCTCATCCAACACCAGACTCCTACTCCGTCTTCTCATCCAACACCAGACTCCTACTCCGTCTTCTCATCCAACACCAGACTCCTACTCCGTCTTCTCATCCAACACCAGCCCAATTCACCCTTCTCACCAACACCAGACTCCTACTCTGTCTTCTCATCCAACACCAGCCTCCTACTCCGTCTTCTCATCCAACACCAGACTCCTACTCCGTCTTCTCATCCAACACCAGCCTCCTAACACACCTCTCCATTCCAAATGGCACCCAATTCACCCTTCACAGTGCATTACTAGTACCATACTAGACCAACGAGACCAACTAGACCAACGAGACCAGTACCCATAAGGCTTTTGGGATGCAGCCCTCTTTTATTTATTTTGATTTAACTGGAGCCTTCTGATCCTGGCTGATAATGAAAGTTTCTCAGTTTCTTTTATTGTTAGATTATAGGAGTAACCTGGGCCTGAAACAGTCTTCCTCACCTCAAGTTCAACTGTCGGAGTTGGAGCGTCGGTGCCCACTGTCTTCACATCAACATAACACCAAACCTTCACCACACCAAACCTTCACAAAGGTTTCTAAACGTTATTAAGGTAATATCAAAAGTAAGTCAAGCTGTCGTTTAAAAAAATACAAGCAGGATATTGTAAAACACAACAGTTGGAACTTAATTTGACCCCCCAAAAATGTCCCAACAGAATGTAACACTTACAAAATGGTTTAAACCAACATTTTTGAACAGGCTAAATTGCAGCAATTACCAAGAAAGGCTAAGGCCTATCATACCCATCAAATGACAGCAATAGGCTAGTGATATTTATTTTCTAACAGGTCTATTTCTAACCTATCTTAAACTAATTATGGAGCACACAATTAAAAATATTGAATTTAAGTTAGCCAACAAAAATCTCTCAACCGAATGAAATAAAACACATTTTGAATATTTCAAGGACTGGTTTGGATGAATAAATAAACCTAGAATAATAACTAAACAAATTATTACAAATAAGACAAAAGAAATAAATAAAAGTTCCAAAATTGGATCTGAACATTTTCCATTGGTGGCACTTCGTTTTTCAGTTTTGCGGCACCACGGAAGAGAACAATATGTGTATAAAGTAATATATATAAAGTAATTTGCTTTATTAAAAAGTGTAATGACTACTGAGATGGTATTGAATAAATCAATTGTTTCATCATCTTCTCATGTTGTGATTCAACATATTTTGGGGCGGCAGGGTAGCCTAGTGGTTAGAGTGTTGGACTAGTAACCGGAAGGTTGTGAGTTCAAACCCCCGAGCTGACAAGGTACAAATCTGCCGCTGAACAAGTAGTTAACCTACTGTTAAAAGGCCATCATTGAAAATAAGAATGTGTTCTTAACTGACTTGCCTGGCTAAATAAAGGTAACATTTAAAAAAAAAAAAAAACGTGCAATGATGATTATCATGCATAGACAATTATGCTATTGTTATATTTTACTGTTAAAGTAGGGCTCCAGAATTGTCCTTTTTTGTTTGTTTAATAGAGATACATTTGTCTGCATCTTTATGTGCTATAATATCATAGGCTAATTCACCACCTGAGTAAGTGTAAAGTCAACACATTAGCTAGCTCTGAAGATAACCACCACTACTAATAGCTGGTTATTAATCTAGCAGGACATTTAATGTCCCAAAAAGTTGTAGGCAATGAGAGCTATGCACCCGCAATGGCCAATGCCCATTGAGCTCAAGATTGATCGTTGCAATCAACAAGTCCAAGGCTCGCCTCTCTATCGCTTTCCCCTCAGCTTCGGCCCTGGACAATTTCATTTATCGCCTTTTCATTTATTTCATTGCCGGCAGTTACCAGCTAACGGAAACCCTGGAGTGTTACTGAGGCAGTGTTATGCGTTGCTTTAATTTTTAGATTTGGGTTTTGAAGGGTGTCCTCTCTGACCTACTTCTCTCTATCTGGACAATTGTGTGTGTGTGTGTGTGTGTGTGTGTGTGTGTGTGTGTGTGTGTGTGTGTGTGTGTGTGTGTGTGTGTGTGTGTGTGTGTGTGTGTGTGTGTGTGTGTGTGTGTGTGTGTGTGTGTGTGTGTGTGTGTGTGTGTGTGTGTTTGTATTTGGTTTTACTATTCTTGTGGGGACCAGAAGTCCTCACAATAGTACTAAAACTGTAACGGCGTTCTTTGTTTGTCGAAAGCGAGTCGGACCGAAATGCAGCGTGTTGGTTACTCATGTTTTTAATAGAACAAATGACGATACATGAAATAACATAAACAACAAACGGACCGTGAAAAACCTATACAGCCTGTCTGGTGAACACTAACACAGAGACAGGAACAATCACCCACGAAATACAAAGTGAAACCCAGGCTACCTAAATACGGTTCCCAATCAGAGACAACGAGAATCACCTGACTCTGATTGAGAACCGCCTCAGGCAGCCAAACCTATGCAACACACACACCTAATCAGCCACAATCCCAATAACTAAAAAAAAACACCAAGAAATACAACAAACATAAACCCATGTCACACAATGGCCTAACCAACTAATTAACTAAAACACAAAATACTAAGACCAAGGCGTGACAAAAACAAGGACAATTTTGACAGGTGGGGAACATTTCACAGGTCCCCACAAGGAAAAAGGCTATTTTAGGCTTGGTGGTTAGGTTTAGGATAAGGTTAGGTTAAAGGTTAGTTTAGGGGTTAGGGTAAGGTTAGGTCAAAGGTTAGTTTAGGGGTTAGGGTTAGGATAAGGTTAGGTTAAAGGTTAGTTTAGGGGTTAGGGTTAGGATAAGGTTAGGTTAAAGGTTAGTTTAGGGGTTAGGGTTAGGATAAGGTTAGGTTAAAGGTTAGTTTAGGGGTTAGGGTTAGGAAAAGGTTAGGTTAAAGGTTAGTTTAGGGGTTAGGGTTAGGATAAGGTTAGGTTAAAGGTTATTTTTAGGGGTTAGGGTTTTAGGATTAAGGTTAGGTTAAAGGTTATTTTTAGGGGTTAGGGTTAGGATAAGGTTAGGTTAAAGGTTAGTTAGGGTTAGGGTTAGGATAAGGTTAGGTTAAAGGTTAGTTTAGGGGTTAGGGTTAGGATAAGGTTAGGTTAAAGGTTAGTTTAGGGGTTAGGTTTAGGATAAGGTTAGGTTAAAGGTTAGTTTAGGGGTTAGGGTTAGGATAAGGTTAGGTTAAAGGTTAGTTTAGGGGTTAGGGTTAGGATAAGGTTAGGTTAAAGGTTAGTTTAGGGGAAAATAGGATTTTGAATTGGAATCAATTGTTTTCCTGACAAGACACCAGAATGTCCCGACAAGACACCAGAATGTCCTGACAAGGTAAGAAAACCAAAACCTTTTAGAAAAGTCAGGACTTTTTTTTTACTTTACTTTAGGGATTGCAGGTAATTTGTCCTGACAAGGTAAGAAAACCAAAACCTTTTAGAAAAGTCAGGACTTTTTTTTTACTTTACTTTAGGGATTGCAGGTAATTTCAAATACAGGTTACATGGAGAAAATTGGAACACTCTGAAATTAAAATGGATGGCCGTCCATTCAGTAAAATATATTTCACCTAAACCCTCCCTGAACACTTGAAAACAAGTGACCCTCCCCTATACCCAAAACCATTTACCCTCACTTCTTGGACAGACCAGAGCCTTAGATACAGTGGGGCAAAAAAAGTATTTAGTCAGCCACCAATTGTGCAAGTTCTCCCACTTAAAAAGATGAGAGAGGCCTGTAATTTTCACCATAGGTACACTTCAACTATGACAGACAAAATGAGAAAAAAAATCCAGAAAATCACATTGAAGGATTTTTAATGAATTTATTTGCAAATTATGGAGGAAAATAAGTATGCCTACTAGATCGAAGCGTTCATTCTATCGATTTACAACATTATTCTGGTGAACAATGATTTGATTGGTTGATTTAGTCTTCAACGGCAACATGTGATGACAGACGAGAAGCTACATGGATCTAATTATAGACAAGTTGACGAACAAAATTCAAAGCAGAAACACATCGAAATCAGGCTAAAACAATACTGTGCCCCTTGTCAAAAACATCCACAGTCCCTGACTGTAGCCTACTGTACATTTTCTATGTTAGGGGTTAGGGGTTAGGGGTTAGGGTGCGGCCTCACATTTTCACTTTATCACATCTCGTCTGGCGGTTGCTGACCCGTGCCCCACTAGTGGTTGGTAAGCCTTATGGCCATCCAGTACGCTCAAACTAGTTGTGGGTAGTAGCCTACGGACCAGCCAGCTGTATTTGGTCCTTCCAGTTGTCCATGACGGCCTAGAGGAGGACGGTCGATCCTCAGTGAAGGACCATGTGCAGTCAGTATTCTACAGTTGTCCATGACGGCCTAGAGGAGGACGGTCGATCCTCAGTGAAGGACCATGTGCAGTCATTATTCTACAGTTGTCCATGACGGATAGCTAGAGGAGGACGGTCGATCCTCAGTGAAGGACCATGTGCAGTCATTATTCTACAGTTGTCCATGACGGCCTAGAGGAGGACGGTCGATCCTCAGTGAAGGACCATGTGCAGTCAGTATTCTACTGTATGGACCATTCAGTTGTGGTCAGAAGACTTTGGACCGTCTCATGTGGTCTTGTCCATCACCATCTTCCAGCTCAGTCCTCAGTCCCATTTGAGTTACAGCTTTTCCACAGATGCCCAGCATTCACTGTCACCATCCAACTTTCATGTATGCTGACTGAGACCGTCTCCCCCTGCGTGCGGTTACCGGGGGCCAGCGGTTACCGGGGGCCAGTGGATACCGGGGGCCAGCGGTTACCGGGGGCCAGCGGTGGGGGCTCCCAGTCAGGCTGGTAGAAGTGGATGTTGAAGGTCCGAGCCCAGCTGGCGAAGACCCTCTTCTCCGTGATAAAGCGGTGATGGCTGCCCCTGCGGCCTCGCTCATGGCTGATGTACATGGCACACTCCTCTGGACCGAGGGGCTCGTAGTAGTGGTAGGGGACAGATGGGGGCTGGGGCTCTCTGAGAGTGGGACAGGATAACAGAAGAGATTATTTGACAAAGATATCAGAGAGACGGAGACTGGGAGACGGAGAAAGGGAGAGATTGAGAGAGACAGAGAGAGAATGAGTTAGATCAGGATAGAGATCTCACCTGCAGTGGTCTGGAGCCACCATGCCATAGACATTGATCCGGTCACACAGCTCCAGAGCTATGGTCATAGTGAACCAACCAGTACTCAACCACGAGTTGGAGATACGCCTGCGAGGGGAGGGGAGGGAGAGAGGAGGGAGGGGGAGGGGAGGGAGAGAGATAGGGAGGGAGGGGGGGGGAGGGAGAGAGATAGGGAGGGAGGGGGAGGGGGGGAGAGAGATAGGGAGGGAGGGGGAGGGGGAGAGAGAGGGGGGGAGAGAGAGGGAGGAGGGAGGGGGGAGGGGGAGGGAGAGAGATAGGGAGGGAGGGGGAGAGAGAGAGGGGGAGAGAGAGAGGAGGGAGGGGGAGGGGAGGGAGAGAGATAGGGAGGGAGGGGGGGAGGGAGAGGAGGGAGGGAGGGGGGAGAGAGGGTAGGGGGAGAGAGGGGGGAACAAAGAGAGGGAGGGGAGAGGTGGAAATAGGTGAGATAAGATATCTGATCAACTGTTTTAAAAGTGATCAGTAACTACCATGCCATGGGTAAAATAAAGATGTATTAAAATGGGCAGATAAATAATAATGATTTCGCAGCTTCATGTCAATAGGAATCCATTCCACATGTCAATAGGAATCCATTCCACATGTAAATAGGAATCCATTCCACATGTCAATAGGAATCTATTCCACATGTCAATAGGAATCCATTCCACATGTCAATAGGAATCTATTCCACATGTCAATAGGAATCTATTCCACATGTAAATAGGAATCTATTCCACATGTCAATAGGAATCCATTCCACATGTCAATAGGAATCTATTCCACATGTCAATAGGAATCCATTCCACATGTCAATAGGAATCCATTCCACATGTCAATAGGAATCTAATCCACATGTCAATAGGAATCTATTCCACATGTCAATAGGAATCCATTCCACATGTCAATAGGAATCTATTCCACATGTCAATAGGAATCCATTCCACATGTCAATAGGAATCTATTCCACATGTCAATAGGAATCCATTCCACATGTCAATAGGAATCTATTCCACATGTCAATAGGAATCTATTCCACATGTCAATAGGAATCTATTCCACATGTCAATAGGAATCTAATCCAGTTGCTGAACAGAAGGTACCAGGGTTACACAGGGTTGCTTTCCCTTAATTGGATTATATTGAAACACCTTATAGCACATACCAACACCAATCCAATGCGTTTACATTGGTGGGACGTAACGAAGCACCCCAGGCTTGAAGTACTACCTTTCAAACAACTCCACCCTAGGCTGAAGAATTATCTATCAGTTTCTGTCTTGCAACCTAATGACCATGAGCTTTATGACAGTCTAGTTTAACGTGTGGTGGGGTATTGGGGTATTTCAGAAATATTTATGCACCATGGCGATGTTTTACAATTTCCACGCCGGGAGAGTTCAACCAATGAAGTCACTGGTTGATTGAACCTGCTGTCCAATCAAAATATTTGTGGGGTCATGTTTTGAATCAATTATTAAGGTCTCCATCATTCTTAAATGAAAGAAGTTTGGAACCACCAAGACTCTTCCCAGAGCTGGCCGCCTGGTCAAACTGAGCAATCGAGGGAGAAGGGCCGTGGTCAGGGAGGTGACCAAGAACCCTACGATCCCTCTGACAGAGCTCCAGAGTTCCTCTGTGGAGATGGGAGAAACTTCCAGAGGGACAATCATCTCTGCAGCACTCCACCAATCAGGCCTTTATGATAAGAGTGGCCAGATGGAAGCCACTACTCAATAAAAATGCACATGACATCCTCTTGGATTTTGCCAAAATGCACCTAAAGACTCTCAAGATTCTCTGGTCTGATGAAACAAAGATTGAACTCTTTGGCCAGAATGCCAAGCGTCACGTCTGGAGGAAATCTTGCACTATCCCTACGGTGAAGCTTGGTGGTGGCAGCATCATGCTATGGGGATGTTTTTCAGCTGCAGGGACTGGGAGACTAGTCAGGATCAAGGGAAAGATGACCAGAGCAAAGTACAAATAGATCCTTGATGAAAACCTGCTCCAGAGCGCTCAGGGCCTGAGACTGGGGTGAAGGTTCAACTTCCAACAGGACAACGACCCTAAGCACACAGCCAAGACAACGCAGGAGTGGCTTCAGGACAAGTCTCTGAATGTCATTGAGTGGCCCAGCCAGAGCCCGGACATGAACCCAATCGAACATCTCTGGAGAGACCTGAAAATAACTGTGCTGCAACACTCTTTAATCCAACCTGACAGAGCTTGAGAGGATCTGCAGAGAAGAATGGGAGAAACTTCCCAAATACAGGAGTGCCAAGCTTGTAGCGTCATACCCAAGAAGACTGGAGACTATAATCACTGCCAAAGGTGCTTCAACAAAGTACTGAGTAAAGGGTCTGAATACTTTCCAGGTGAATCCAGGTGAAAGCCCTTATTGATTCAATCCCTTATTGATGTCACTTGTTAAATCCACTTCAATCAGTGTAGATGAAGGTGAGGAGACCAGTTAAAGAAGGATTTTTAAGCATTGAGACAATTGCGACATGGATTGTGTATGTGTGCCATCCAGAGTGTGAATGGGCAAGACTAAAGGTTTAACTGCCTTTGAACGGAGTATGGTAGTAGGTGACAGGCACACTGGTTTGAGTGTGTCAAGAACTGCAACGCTGCTGGGTTTTTCACGCTCAACAGTTTGCCTTGTGTATCAAGGATGGTCCACCACCTTTTTTTTTTTTTTTTACCTTTATTTTACCAGGCAAGTCAGTTAAGAACAAATTCTTATTTTCAGTGACGGCCTGGGAACAATGGGTTAACTGCCTGTTCAGGGACAGAACAACAGATTTTGTACCTTGTCAGCTCGGGGATTTGAACTTTCAACCTTTCGGTTACTAGTCCAATGCTCTAACCACTAGGCTACACTACCACCTAAAAGACATCCAACCAACTTGATACAACTTCAGGAAGCATTGGAGTCAACATGGGCCAGCATCCCTGTGGAACGCATTCGACACCTTGTAGAGTCAACATGGGCCAGCATCCCTGTGGAACGCATTCGACACCTTGTAGAGTCAACATGGGCCAGCATCCCTGTGGAACCCATTCGACACCTTGTAGAGTCAACATGGGCCAGCATCCCTGTGGAACCCATTCGACACCTTGTAGAGTCTGTGCCCTGACGAATTGAGGCTGTTCTCAGGGTGAACAGGGGGTGCAACTCATTATTAGAAATATATTTATTTCCCTCGTAAAATATAATATTTGAAACGTTGTCATTCCCTTGAAGCTTTTTGCTTTTATTGTCAGATTTTTTCACTTGTTTTGGCACTTGTAAACACATTTCCCATGTCAATAAAATCCCTTTGAATATATTTGAATTGAGAGAGTCAGAGAGAGGCACAGAGAGATGAGAAAGAGACAGAGAGAGAGAGGCACAGAGAGAGGAGAAAGAGACAGAGAGTGAGACAGCCTGGTGTGTCTGGTTTCATTTTGTATCAATGGGAAAGGGATTCAAGCAGTAAGTGGTAGATTGAGACTAAGAGCAATAATTGTAGACATACTGTCTGATGCAGAGGAAGTGCTCTACTAAATCCGTCAACAAGGCCATTGAATTGGCCTGTGAAACAAAAATATGCCAACATATTGCAGACATCGATCACTATATTTGATGGTATTTAACTTCTGTAAAGATCGAAATAGAGCTGGGCGAAAGGTGTGAACTTGCTGTGGACCACTAGGACTGGCCCGTCCCTATATATATACATATACCTACTCACGTCTTTCTATATGTTTAACTAGGCTAAGTTAAGAACCAATCCATATCTACAATGACGGCGCACTGGGGAACAGTGGGTTAACTGCCTTGTTCAGGGCAAGAATGACATATTTTTACCTTGTCAGCTCAAGGATTCGATCATAGCAACCTTTCGGTTACTGGACCAATGACCACTAGGCTACCTGCCGCTCCGTCTTTGATCAATAATATAGTAGTCTAGTTTGTGTCATGTCTGTCCTGTGAGGATCAGATCAGACTGGTGGGGTGGTGACAGTAACCAGGCCTCTCTCTCCCACAGAGGGGGAGCTGCTGGATGGTCGACTGTTCGTAAATTACAAGAGAGGGAGATTTTTTCTCTTCACCCTCTAGTATTGGCTAAAAATAATGTCCCTTTGTCTCCAGAGAGTTTTGCCCGCCCAAAAAGTTGATAATTGAACAATAATTCTAACATATAGAATGGGGAGAATGGTCAGTGGGAAACAAATGTCATATTGTTTTTCATTCTGTGATGTCATTATTAAAAGCTGTATGGATGAAATATTGCAACTTGGAAAGGATACCCCCCTTTTATCTATCAAGTTTCCATCCAATACGTTGTGCATACAATATGAGAAATGATTACATTATTTTTGTTAAGATGGGACTATGATTTTAGGAGTCGTAAGATATAACTTCTAATCGTGTCCTTTGCACATTAAGTAGCCACGCCCCGAGTGAGGTCAGAGAGCATGTCGGTCTGATGGAACCGTCCTTTTCGACCAGAATGCTTAACAAAGGACTGGCTAAGAATGAACATACTAGACCAGAACATTGCCAATTTGCTGCAGTGCGTGTAAAGTGGTCTGAATCCTGAACAATCAACACGAGGTGTAGAAGCTCACTTCTCAGACAATCACTGGTACAGCTGATTAGCTGCCCTAAGTCAGATATTGAGAAAAGCACGATCGAAGTGGGACCATCATACTACACTGCAAACCATCCCATCCTACTATGAGTCTCAAATCACAGTAGGCTTCTAATCTCATCAGGGGAACCGTCGACACGGCTGGCTAACTATCACCCTAGGAGCATCGCCCAGAGTGTAAAGACGGAAAAGTGGGACCCCCCTTTTGGACACCAGAGCCGTACAAGCGTGCCGCTGAAAGGCCAAACCAACATTCTTCCAAAGGAGGGCTAGTTTCGATAGACAAACGGCGAACGGCATTCAGGCGTAAATACATTCATGATTTCTTATTCCAAATGGGCAGCGGTTCGTGTGCAAAGTATATGATTACTGTGAGGACAGTCCTAGAATGTATCCACGATAAGTATCCTTTCTTATCTCTCCTCCCCAACCCTCTTCATTTGTTGTGTTTAAGCCGCCATATTTTGTCAGTCCACTAGGGACATTTCTTCTCATGTATTAAGTGTGTATGTTATCCTGTTTTCTCATTTTAGTTAGCTAGTGAATAAATAATTAAACCAATCGGTGCAGTAATCATGAGTAAGGCTGGGGTTTTTGCAGATGCATGAGGTTACGACTGTTCGGAAGGATGATGTGATAAGAGGCAATGATTAATAAGATTGTTTATCAATGTAATAGATACTTTATAGAGTAATTCAGGAGATGTAATAGATACCTTATAGAGTGTATTTCAGGAGATGTAATAGATACCTTATAGTGTAATTCAGGAGATGTAATAGATACCTTATAGAGTGTAATTCAGGAGATGTAATAGATACCTTATAGTGTAATTCAGGAGATGTAATAGATACCTTATAGACTGTAATTCAGTAGATGTAATAGATACCTTATAGTGTAATTCAGGAGATGTAATAGATACCTTATAGAGTGTATTTCAGGAGATGTAATAGATACCTAATAGATACTTTATAGAGTAATTCAGTAGATGTAATAGATACCTTATAGAGTGTAATTCAGGAGATGTAATAGATACCTTATAGTGTAATTCAGGAGATGTAATAGATACCTTATAGAGCAATTCAGTAGATGTAATAGATACCTAATATATACCTTATAGAGTAATTCAGGAGATGTAATAGATACCTTATAGAGTTTAATTCAGGAGATGTAATAGATACCTTATAGAGTAATTCAGTAGATGTAATAGATACCTTATAGAGTGTAATTCAGGAGATGTAATAGATACCTTATAGTGTAATTCAGGAGATGTAATAGATACCTTATAGAGCAATTCAGTAGATGTAATAGATACCTAATAGATACCTTATAGAGTAATTCAGGAGATGTAATAGATACCTTATAGAGAGTAATTCAGGAGATGTAATAGATACCTTATAGAGTTTAAAACTTCTTTGGGATAGGTGGCAGTATTTGGATGACTGACGTGCCCAAAGTAAACTGCCTGTTACTCAGGCCCAGAAGCTAGGATATGCATATAATTGGTAGATTTAGATAATTTTAGAAACTTTAGAGTGTTTTCTATGTCTGTGAGTATAACAGAACTGATATGTCAGGCGAAACCCTGAGGACAAACTATCCCAAAAATGTTTGTTTTCAACTTACCGCTATTTTCAATGTGTTGCACCTGCCAGGTTGAAATATGTTTGTCATGCATTTGTATATGTGGGGCGCTGTCCTCAGATAATCGCATGGTTTGCTTTCACCGTAAAGCCTTTTTGAAATCTGACACGGCAGCTGGATTAACAAGAAGTTAAGTTTTTTTTTATGTGTAACACTTGTATGTTTTATGAATTCTTATTTATTTTTATATTATTTAGTATTTCTGTTTTTGGATTTGGCGCACTACAATTTCACTGTATGTTGTCAAATAAATCCCATAAACGAGATTGGAGCAGGAAGGGGTCTCTAGGAAGTGAATTTGGGAGATGGTAACTCTTTAATCAAACTCTTCTGTGGTGCCCCAAATTCCTAATGAGTTAATTGTTACATCATAGTTAATGGATTAAATAAATAATAGTCACCAGTTCAATGAAAGTAAAGTCACAACACCAGTCTGCTCATGTCTTTGATCTACAATAAAGTAGTCTAGCTAGCCTGCTCACATGTCTTTGATCTACAATAAAGTAGTCTAGCTAGCCTGCTCACGTCTTTGATCTACAATAAAGTAGTCTAGCTAGCCTGCTCGCATGTCTTTGATCTACAATAAAGTAGTCTAGCTAGCCTGCTCACGTCTTTGATCTACAATAAAGTAGTCTAGCTAGCCTGCTCGCATGTCTTTGATCTACAATAAAGTAGTCTAGCAAGCCTGCTCACGTCTTTGAGCTACAAATATATTAGTCTTGAATTGGTAGGATCAGGAGTGTTAGTGCCCGTCTACAGTAAAGTAGTGTAGATTAATTTAGCTCAACTTCACTTTTCTAACTACAGTACTCTAGCATGTAGGTTTAACTGACCTGTCCTTGCCCGTCTCCCTCTTGAAGAGTTCGTCAAACTGCAGCATCTTCTGCCAGGAGATGATGTAGACCTTTAGTTTGGGCAGCACCTGGTTCATCAACCTCAGGTTGTTGTAGACCAGACCCTTCCCATCCCGCCGCATGTAATTACTGGGCCCCCAGAAGATAAACACTGTGTCCTGGAGGGAGGAGAATGTAATGTTACTACTGATAAACACTGTGTCCTGGAGGGAGGAGAATGTAATGTAATGTTACTACTGATAAACACTGTGTCCTGGAGGGAGGAGAATGTAATGTTACATCTGATAAACACTGTGTCCTGTATTGGGTTAAACCTTGATACATTGATAAGATTGAAACACTTCAAAAGCACAGAAGGGATAACACATGAAAACACATAATATTATATATATTATAGCAACTACTAACTATGTAGCCCTGTGTGGATCAGTTGCATGGCACTTGCAATGGATTGTGGGTTCGATTCCCTCTGGGGGATGTCACCTTATACATAAAATGTATGCACTCAACCTGGGATTACTGTAAACCTGGGTTGTTTTAACCTGGGAAAACATATCTAACCTGGGATGTATTTATCTCTTATAGTATCTAACCTTTATATCTTATAGCATGTAGCATCTAACCTGGGATGTATTTATCTCTTAACATGTAGCATCTAACCTGGGATGTATTTATCTCTTATAGCATGTAGCATCTAACCTGCATGGATCTAACCTGGGATGTATTTATCTCTTATAGCATGTAGCATCTAACCTGGGATGTATTTATCTCTTATAGCATGTAGCATCTAACCTGGGATGTATTTATCTCTTATAGCATGTAGCATCTAACCTGGGATGTATTTATCTCTAATAACATGTAGCATCTAACCTGGGATGTATTTATCTCTTATAGCATATGTACCTGGGGATGTATTTATCTCTTATAGCATGTAGCATCTAACCTGGGATGTATTTATCTCTTATAGCATGTAGCATCTAACCTGGGATCTAACCTGGGATGTATTTATCTCTTATAGCATGTAGCATCTAACCTGGGATGTATTTATCTCTTATAGCATGTAGCATCTAACCTGGGATGTATTTATCTCTTAGCATGTAGCATCTAACCTGGGATGTATTTATCTCTTATAGCATGTAGCATCTAACCTGGGATGTATTTATCTCTTATAGCATGTAGCATCTAACCTGGGATGTATTTATCTCTTATAGCATGTAGCATCTAACCTGGGATGTATTTATCTCTTATAGCATGTAGCATCTAACCTGGGATGTATTTATCTCTTATAGCATGTAGCATCTAACCTGGGATGTATTTATCTCTTATAGCATGTAGCATCTAACCTGGGATGTATTTATCTCTTATAGCATGTAGCATCTAACCTGGGATGTATTTATCCATCTAACCTGGGATGTATTTATCTCTTATAGCATGTAGCATCTAACCTGTGTAGCATGTAGCATCTAACCTGGTATTTATCTCTTATAGCATGTAGCATCTAACCTGGGATGTATTTATCTCTTATAGCATGTAGCATCTAACCTGGGATGTATTTATCTCTTATAGCATGTAGCATCTAACCTGGGATGTATTTATCTCTTATAGCATGTAGCATCTAACCTGGGATGTATTTATCTCTTATAGCATGTAGCATCTAACCTGGGATGTATTTATCTCTTATAGCATGTAGCATCTAACCTGGGATGTATTTATCTCTTATAGCATGTAGCATCTAACCTGGGATGTATTTATCTCTTATAGCATGTAGCATCTAACCTGGGATGTATTTATCTCTTATAGGGATGTGTATTTATCTCTTATAGCATGTAGCATCTAACCTGGGATGCAGCATGTGACGTTGAGCAGTTCGTAGGACCCTCTGCATGCTGGAGTGAGCATGACACGTAGCGAGGTGCGGCGCCCAACGTCTCCACAGTAGCCCCGCGCCGTGGCATTCATACGGATCACACACTCCGCCCGGTCGATGTCCTTCTATCAGGTGACCGGAGCTGGTCACCAACGCACAGCTATGGCAGTGCATTTTCAGAGGCTAGAGGAGGAGAGAGGAGGAGCATTTTCAGAGGCAGGAGAAGGAGATTGTGGTATTTCAGTAGACAGGGGTAGGAAGGGGGAGAGGAGGAGTGAGGCTATGGCAGTGCATCTTAATATAATAATGATAATATGAATAATGATAATAATTATAATGATAATAATACATGATAATATGAATAATAATACATGATAATAATAATATGTATAACGATAATTATAATAATAATACATGATAATAATAATATGAATAATGATAATAATAATAATAATAATATGAATAATGATAATAATAATAATAATAAATGATAATACTAAATTAAAAGAGATAATATGAATAATGATAATATGAATAATGATAATAATAATATGAATAATGAATTATGATAATAATAATAATACGAATAATGATAATAATAATAATAACAATAATAATACATGATAATAATAATATGAATAATGATAATAATAATAATAATAATAATATGAATAATGATAATAATAATAATAATATGAATAATAATAAATGATAATACTAAATTAAAAGAGATAATATGAATAATGATAATACGAATAATGATAATAATAATAATAACAATAATAATACATGATAATAATAATATGACTAACGATAATGATAATGATAATGATAGTAATAAATTATAATATTAATATGAATAACGAATAATGATAATAATAATAATAATATGAATAATAATACATGATAATAATAATATGAATAACGAATAATGATAATAATAATAATATGAATAATGATAATAATAATATGAATTATAATACATGATAATGATAATATGAATAACAATAATGATAATAATAATGATAATAATAAATTATAATATGAATATGAATAATGATAATAATAATATGAATAATGATAATGATAGTATGAATAGTGATACTGATAATATGAATAATGATACTAATAAATGATAATAATATGAATCATGATAATGATAGTATGAATAATGATAATGATCATATGAATAATGATATTAATAAATTATAATAATAATGATAAGAATATGAATACTGATGATAATAATTATAATGATAATAATTATAATGATAATAATAAATGATAATAATAATATGAATAATAATAATAATATGAATAATGATAATAATAATGATAATAATATGAATACTGATGATAATAATTATAATGATAATAATAATGATGATAATAATAATGATAATAATGATGATAATATTAATAATAATTATAATGATAATAATGATAATAATAATAATGATGATGATGTATGTATTACAATTATACACTTCAACAGTGTTTACCAATCCTGCTCCTGGGACATCAATGATTACACATTGTAACTATGCAATAAACTAGAAACATGATTTAAGTAAGGACTGATTTGTAATTGATACTTACAGAAAAAAAACTATGCATATCGAACTCCCTTCATCAGCATTAATCTGAGGACACAGGTGTCACGCCCTGACCTTAGAGAGCCTTTTTATGTCTCTATTTGGTTTGGTCAGGGTGGCATTCTATGATTTGTTATCTATGATTTTGTATTTCTATGTTTTTGCCGGGTATGGTTCTCAATCAGGGACAGCTGTCTATCGTTGTCTCTGATTGAGAACCATACTTAGGTAGCCCTTTTCCCACCTGTCTTTGTGGGAGGTTGACTTCTGTTTATGGCACATAGCCTTTAGCTTCATGGTTTGTTTTTGTAGTGTTTATTGTTTTGTTCGGCGTCACTTTTCTTAATAAAAGAGAAAATGTACGCTCACCACGCTGCACCTTGGTCCTCTCCTTTCAACATCCGTGATGACAGGTAGTATTTTCAATGAGATACTTAATTTCAACCAGTGGAGAATGTGAAACGCTTTATTGAAAGAAGTTCATTATCCAGGTGTTATAAATACATAATAAATGCATTATAATTATGATAATTGTAATATTATATTATAAATGCAAGTTTAATCTCTACTTCAATGCACATATGGTGTGCATTATAAAACGAGGAAGAACGATGAGGTGGGGAGAGAGGTGTAGAAGACAGAAAGGCAAAGAGGAACAGCGGCAGACAGTATTTGATTACCGGTACTTGCGTAATTAATTTGCTTACACAGTAGACTATTCAACCTTTACTGAAGAATAGTCTAATAGCCGAGTGTGGAAAAAAACCCTCCGATCACAGACCAGCTTTGCTTTAAAGACCAAGGGGGAGTTAGAGCCCTGATTATGCTTTTGGGTCCAAATGCACTACTGTGTCTCTTAACTGACAATGGGAAATATACACCAAATAATAAACTGATAATTGTGCACGACTTCAAATGAAACAAGCAGGGAGCAGGTTTCAAACCCTCAATCTTCTTGCCCGAAGTCCAGCGCGCTATCGACTGTGCACCAAAAGCAGTCGATAGAGCGTGTCCTCACGGTAGTTTGCTACTCAATGTAATAAAGACTTTTCAAATAAGTTACGTTACAATTTGTGAGCTACGCTTTCCTTACGAACCACATATCATATCATTACAGCAATATGTACCGGTATGTTAGCTATCTACCTAACGTTAGTAGTTTTACATCAAACTTGCCAGTATTTTAACTATATCTAACTACCCAACGCTTATTGACTTGATTATTCCAGTCATTCCAAGTGGTATTGTCGTTGTGCGTTCTCAATGGATATTTGGGTGCTTTCGTAAATTCGCTATCTAAAACGATTTTAGAGCACTTACATCTGAGAACCAGAGTGCAGAATAATGAATTTACGCTCAACACCCGCTGAATATTGCCGGTGTCAGTAAACGTTGGCGAACCAGTCTGAATTTACAAACTGACAATGATCTGAATTTATGAGCGTCACGTTGTACAGCGCCATATTTTCCCATCCATCCTAATGGAAACCCATTAGGGTTTTTAGTTTTTCATTGAATAGAAACACAATATTAAACAAATTAATTATGCAGTACCAGTAAAAAAATTGGACACACCTACTCATTCCAGGATTTTTCTATATTTTTACTATTTTCTACATTGTAGAATAATAGTGAGGACATCACAACTATGAAATAACACATATGGAATCATGTAGTAACAAATTGCTATTTACAAGGACATCCTACTCATTCCTCCCCGTCGGGGAATTGAACCCTCGTCTCCCGCATGCCCTCCCCGTCTCTGGTAATGGCAATATGGAAGACTATCAAATGCTTCTCAAAGATGCCCTCTGGTGGTCAAACTAGCAATAACTTGCGGTAACAGAAGAAATGGCTGAGAATTAAATGACAGAATGCTGCATCGCAACTTTTAAAAAAGGAATCACTGTATATGTGCTTTCAGCTCGTCCCAATTATTTTCCAGCGATTGAACATTAGTTAGCAGGGCGGAAGGCAATGGCAGATTAGCTACTCGTTGACCTCCAACCCTGATCTTTTTCCACAAAATCTCAGTATCCTTCTCCAGCGAAAGACGGGGATCTGGGCCTGGTCGGGTGTCTGTCGTAGTGTATCCCTCCCGTCCGACACATTGAAGAAAAACTCTTCGTCCAATTTGAGGTGAGCAACTTGTCTTTACAATCATAAGAGACGGTAGCAGCAACACTATGTACAAAATAAGTTAAGAACAACGTGAAAAAATTAACAAAATAGCACGGGTGGTTAAGAGTCAATAAGACAGCAGTCATCCCCTCCATTCCCGACGCTGGGTGCCAAAGATACATTGTTGCTGTCATGATGAAGTGTGAAGGTCTACAATAGCGATCATATTTCTCTCCCTCTCTCTGCCTCTCTCTCTCTCAACCTCTCTCTGCCTCTCTCTCTCTCAACCCCTCTCTGCCTCTCTCTCTCTCAACCTCTCTCTGCCTCTCTCTCTCCTATCTCTGCCTCTCTCTTCCTCTCTCTAACTCTCTCCCTCTCTAACTCTCTCCCTCTGCCTCTCGCTCTCTCTCTCTTCCTCTGCCTCTCTGTCCCTCTCTCTCTCTACCTCTGCCTCTCCCTCTCTAACTCTCTCCCTCTCAAACTCTCTCCCTCTCTCTCTCTCTGCCTCTCCTCTCTCTAACTCTCTCCCTCTCTAACTCTCTCACTCTCTAACTCTCTCTCTCTTCCTCTACCTCTCTCTCCCTCTGCTTCTCCCTCAGCCTCGCTCTCTCCCTCTCTCTCTCTCTCTCCCCGCTCTCTTCATCCTCTGCCTCTCTCTCTCCCTCCCTCTTCATCCTCTGCCTCCCTCTCTCCCTCTCTCTGCCTCTCTCTCCCTCTGCCTCTCCTCTCTCTAACTCTCTCCCTCTTCTAACTCTCTCTCTCTTCCTCTGCCTCTCTCTCCCTCTCTCTCTTTCATCCTCTGCCTCCCTCTCTCTCCCTCTGCCTCTCTCTCTCTGCCTCTCTCTCTCTCTTCCTCTGCCTCGCTCTCCCTCTATCCCTCTCTCTCTCTTCCTCTGCCTCCCTCTCTCTCTCTGTCTCTCTCTCCCTCTGCCTCTCTCTGCCTCTCTCTCGCCCTCTCTCTCTCCCTCTGCCTCGTTCTCTCCCTCTCTCTCTCTCCCTCTGCCTCATTCTCTCCCTCTCTCTCTCTCCCTCTGGCTCTTCTCTCCTCTCTCTCCCCTCTCCCTCTCCTCTGCCTCTCTCTCTCCCGCTGCCTCTCCCTCCCTCTGCCTCTCTCTCCCTCTCCTCTCTCTCTCCCTCTGCCTCTCTCTCCCTCTGCCTCTCTCTCCCTCTGCCTCTCTCCCTCTGCCTCTCTCTCTCCCTCTGCCTCTCTCTCTGCCTCTCTCTCCCTCTGCCTCTCTCTCCTCTGCCTCTCCCTCTGCCTCTCTCTCCCTCTGCTTCTCTCTCCCTCTGCCTCTCTCTCCCTCTGCCTCTCTCTCTGCCTCTCCCTCTCTGCCTCTCTCTCTCCCTCTGCCTCTTTCTCCCCTGTCCCCCTCTTCTCTGCTGCTCTTTCTCCCTCTCCGCCCTCTCTGCTCTCTCCTCTGCCTCTCTCTCCCTCTGCCTCTCTTTCTCTCCCTCTCTTTTTCTTCCTCTCTCTCTGCCTCTCTCTCTCCCTCTCTCTCTTCTCTCTCTCTGCCTCCCTGTCTCCCTCTGCCTCTCTCTCTCCCTCTGCCTCTCTCTCTCTCCCTCTGCCGCTGTCTCTCTCCCTCTGCCGCTCTCTTTCTGCCTCTCTCTCTCCCTCTCTCTCTCTCTGCCTCACTCTCTCCCTCTGCGTCTCTCTTCTGCCGCTCTCGCTCTGCCTCTCACTCTCGCACCCTGTCAGAGAAAGAGATTGTTTATTTCACTTTTATTTATTATCTACTTCACTTGCTTTGGCAATGTGTTTCCCATGCCAATAAAACCCCTTAAATTGAATTGGACAGAGAGCTGTATGACCACAGATCACACAGACCCACAGAGTAGAGAGTAGAGAGAGAGAGAGATCACACAGACCCACAAAGAATTTGATAAACTGATATCTGTTAGGTGAAATACAGCAGCAAGACATTTGTCCCGTTTCCATGAAAACAGGGCAACACGTGTAGCACAAACAGCTTCTCCATCCTGGAGGGGTGCACTGTGCAGTCACAGCAGCAAGACGTTTGCCCCGTTGCCATGAAAACAGGGCAACACGTGTAGCACAAACAGCTTCTCCATCCTGGAGGGGTGCACTGTGCAGTCACAGCAGCAAGACGTTTGCCATCAGAAAAGGGCAGCCAGTGGAACACAAACCACATTGTAAATACAACCTATATTTAACCTGTTTATTTTCCTTTTCATACTTTCACTTGTGTTTATTATCTATTTCACTTGCTTTGGCAATGTAAACATATGTTTCCCATGCCAATAAAGCCCCTTGAATTGAGAGAGAGAGAGGGAGAGAGAGAGAGGGAGAGAGAGAGAGAGGGAGAGAGGGAGAGAGAGAGAGGGAGAGAGGGAGAGAGGGAGAGAAATAATCTCCTGATTAGAGAGAGGGAAAAGACGGACCAGGGCAGGTCAAGAATCTTATTTTAGAGAGAAACACAGAGGGGAAAACTGTCCAAGAACCCTATTTCAGTGTTTCAAAGTAGCTCTCTGTCTCCATCTGTAGGCTTCATAAGTGGGTCCATGGAGTATCCTCTCAGCTGGTAAGAGAGGGAGCCCTGGCTATTCACAGAGGAACAGAATGGATGGAACAAAACAAGACCCTGTGGACACATTGTTCTTCTGCCATTTGGGACGAAATCCAGGAGAACGATGTCCACAGGGCATTCTGAGGTAAATGGTAGGTATTTGTACATTTAAAAACGGATTAATGTTTTTCTCTCTACCAGTTCTGAGGAGTTATCCCTGAAACAATAGATAAATCATCTGTAGAATGAGTTTGTCTTAAAGGTGAGGTCAACCGAAAATGAGAGAGAGAGAGAGAGAGAGAGAGAGAGAGAGAGAGAGAGAGAGAGAGAGAGAGAGAGAGAGAGAGAGAGAGAGAGAGAGAGACCGAGAGATTAATATGGCAGTGAATGCACTCAAAGACAAAGCCCGCAGAGCAATGTATGCAATAAAAATGAAATTATTCAAAATCAACATCCCAATTAGAATTTGGACTAAAATATTTGACAGTGTAATCCTACCAATAGCTCTTTATGGAAGTGAGGTTTGGGGGCCACTCAATAAACTGGACTTTAAAATGTGGGACAAACATCCAATTGAAGCCCTACATGCAGAATTCTGTCGGAAAATCCTACAAGTCCAGAGAAATACACCAACTAATGCATGTAGGGCAGAATTGGGCCGTTTTCCAGTAATAATGAAAATACAGAAAAGATCATTAAAATTTTGGCTACATCTGAATTCAAGTCCAAATTCAAGTCTGCAATTTAAATCACTTCAAACCCAAGAGCTGAGCCCAGAAACGAGCCCTCTCAGTCAGCTGGTGTTGGACCTCACCAACCAAGCTGACACCAGCACTGCTTCAAAAGAAAGAATTCCAATAAGCAAAATCATGAACCAATCAAAGGAATCATATTTACAACATTGGAAAAATGAAACAAAATCCCAAAGCCGACTAAATTGCTATCTGACCCTAAACAGAGAATATGAATTGGCTGATTATGTCACGAACCGGCTCAAAGCCCGTACCAAAGGGAGACAACGTGGAGATAAGGAGTAACAAAATATATTTATTAACCAAAGCAACTAAGGAAAATATACAATGGTGTGTGTAATCAGTAATCAGTAGTGTAAGTGAGTGTTTTGCAGGCATGAATGTGATAATGCAGGGTGTTGAAAGGTGCCAATGCAAACAAACAAAAGGCCACCAAGAACCACAACACAATCTACAAAGGTGTCTGCATGGAGAGAGTCTCCTCCATGAATGTAGAGGAGGTCTATTTATCCTGGGACACACCTGGCCCAGGTGTTTCCCATGTAGCTGACGACCCTCCCCAACTCCGCCCACCGGCATCCTAATAAGGAAACAAGAACAAAGACAGAATACGGCAGACAGAGTGGGAGGGTCGTCACATTATCTCTACTCTGTCAGAGATACGAAGCAGAGACAGATCCTTACAGGCTGAGTGACCACCGATTGGCAATACAAACCGGCAGACATAAAAAGACATGGCTACCCAAAGGGGAGCGTGTATGTGGTCACTGCATAACAGGGGAGGTAGAGACAGAGATGCACTTTCTCCTTTACTGTGATAAATATTCCTCACAAAGAGATTCATTATTCACAGAAATTACTACACATATTCCACATTTTTACAAATGGCTCCTCTTGCAGCCAAATATGTATTTTCCTGCCATAGCCTGAGGGACACTGAATAATAACATCTGCATAGTAAGCAGTAACTTACTTATTATTGCTATTATTGTTATTACTGTAATTATTAATGATTATCATTCCAAATGTGGGTGGTAATGGTAGTGATAACAGTTTAGTGATGGTAGTAGTAGTCGTAGTAATGATGATTTTAGTTGTAGTACTGATATAAAGGAGAAGATGAAGGTTATTTAGTTATAAGCTAGTTAGAGTTTCATTTTCCATAATTTGATTTTATACTTATTACATAAATATACTATTCTACTATTGACTGTTACCATTTTATTGTTATTATATTTGTATTATTATTTACTACACTTTTATATTTGCTATCATGTATAATTTTGTTACAATGTATACTGTATACATTGTTGCTTTGGCAATATTTTTTTTCATGCCAATAAAGCAGCCTGAATTTGAATGGAGAGAGAGAGGAGAGAGAGAGAGAGAGAGAGAGAGAGAGAGAGAGAGAGAGAGAGAGAGAGAGAGAGAGAGAGAGAGAGAGAGAGAGAGAGAGACCTCCCTCCCTATATTGTGAACTATACGGCTCTGGTCAAAAGAAGTGCACTATATAGAGAAGAGGGTGACATTTCAAACAACCTCTTCCTCCCCATAGTCCAACAATAGAACACTCAGCCTCTCTGTCTCTCCTCTAACGCCTCTCAATTAAATTAGTTTATATGTAACAATGCAGATATTGCCAAAGTTTACTTTGGAGATTTACAATATTAACATTTTTAAAATAATAATAATAATCAATATTGTCAAAGGGACAACAGTAATAACAACAGTGATAACATTTCTCTACTCTCCCCCTCGTCTTTTGTTTCTAAACTCCAATCATCACAGCTTTGAGTGATGCCCTCACAGTAAACAGGACATTACTCGATATGATGAGAAAAAGAGAAAGAGGCGGAGAAAGGAAGAGTAGGTGCTAGAGAAAGGGGACGGGTGAATACGAGAAACAGAAAGGTCAATAGTATGGTGCTAGAGAACACAGGGGACGGGATGAATACGAGGAAAAAGAGAAGGGGCGAAGAGAGAGGACCAGAGAATTAGAGAGGGGAGGGATGAAGAGAGGACCAGAGAATTAGAGAGGGATGAGGAGGACCAAATGAAGAGAGGACCAGAGAATTAGAGAGGGGAGGGATGAAGAGAGGACCAGAGAATTAGAGAGGGGAGGGATGAAGAGAGGACCAGAGAATTAGAGAGAGAGAGGGGAGGGAATTAGAAGAGAGGAGAACCAGAGAATTAGAGAGGGAGGGATGAAGAGAGGACCAAAGAATTAGAAGATGAAGGAGGGATGAAGAGAGAACCAGAAAGGGAGGATGAAGAAAAGGAGAGATACCAATTAGAGTCAACAGCAACAGCTGGAGGCACTTGATGCTTGTGAAGAATCAGATATTGCTTTAAAAGCACTATTAAGTCTAAAAGCAAATTGGGTTTCTATTGTGTAGGTGAGTGTAGATAGCTCAGGGGTTATAGTCGATTTAGCCCCGGTGTGTGTGTGTGTGTGTGTGTGTGTGTGTGTGTGTGTGTGTGTGTGTGTGTGTGTGTGTGTGTGTGTGTGTGTGTGTGTGTGTGTGTGTTCGTGCGTGCGTAAAAAAAATAGAAATAGAGAGGATAAGTCTCAAGGTTGGGAGCAAATGAAAGAGGGGGAGAACTATAGAGAGGAGGGGCAGGGGGAGGAGGGAGGAAACAAATAGAGAGAGGATGAGGGATGGAACAAGGGAAGGTAGGAGAGGAGGAGGAGGAGGGAAGGAACGAGGGAAGGTAAGAGAGGAGGAGGAGGGATGGAACGAGGGAAGGTAAGAGGAGCAGGAGGAGGAGGAGGGGATGGGGAAACAAGGGAAGGTAAGAAGAGGAGGAGGAGGAGGGAAGGTAGGAGAGGAGGAGGAGGGATGGAACAAGGCACAGTAAGAGAGGAGGAGGAGGGATGGAACAAGGGAAGGTAAGAGGAGGAGGAGGAACAAGGGAGGGAAGAAACAAGGGAAGGTAAGAGGAGGAGGAGGAGGAGGGAAGAAACAAGGTAGGGGAAGGGATGGAACAAGGGAAAGAGGAGGAGGAGGAGGAGGGAGGGATGGAACAAGGGGGGAAGGTAAGAGGAGGGAGGAGGAGGAGGGATGGAACAAGGGAAGGTAAGAGGAGGAGGAGGATGGAACAAGGGAAGGTAAGAGGAGGAGGAGGAGGGATGGAACAAGGGAAGGTAAGAGGAGGAGGAGGAGGAACAAGGGATGGAACAAGGGAAGGTAAGAGGAGGAGGAGGAGGCAAGATGGAGGGAAGGTAAGAGGAGGAGGAGGAGGAGGGATGGAACAAGGGAAGGTAAGAGGAGGAGGAGGAGGGAAGGTAGGAGGGATGGAACAAGGGAAGGTAAGAGGAGGGAAGGTAAGAGGAGGAGGAGGATGGGAAGGTAAGGTAAGGAGGAGGGAAGGAAGAGGAGGAGGAGGGATGGAGGGAAGGTAAGAGGAGGAGGAGGATGGAACAAGGGAAGGTAAGGGAGGAGGAGGAGGAGGATGAGGGAAGGAAGAGGAGGAGGGGAAGGTAAGAGAGGAGGATGAGGAAACAAGGGAAGGTAAGAGGAGGAGGAGGAGGAGGGGAGGGAAGGAGGAGGGAAGGTAAGAGGAGGAGGAGGAGGAGGGAGGAACAAGGGAAGGAACAAGGGAAGGTAAGAGGAGGAGGGGATGGAGGGAGGAGGAGGTAAGTAAGGTAAGAGGAGGAGGAGGATGAGGAGGAGAGTAATTGACGGTGGCATTGCTACCGAAACGGAGGCAATTAAAGATGATTCCGGTGGCCAGTGATCATTCTGAGGATGACAGCTCTGATACACTGTCACAGCTCCCGGTATTGCCGTTCGTTCTTAATTAGGACACCAACCTCCTGAAATACCCCACTTTGATGGAAGCCAATTATCTAGTCTGAAAAACCAATGGAGCTGACTGCACTCCACCTGAAAGTGTCTGATTTAAAACTCACCTGCAGAGAGATGGAGTGTGCCACAAATGCCCCCCTATTCCCTATATAGGCCTATGGTTCCGGTCGAACGTAGTGCACTATGGAAGGATCAAGGTGCTACTTGGAACACGGCCTGAGAGACATGGATTCTAGTTTTTAAGGGGTGGATGTTGAGGGGGGAAGGTGACATGTCTTGATGTCTTGTCATAGGATCTTGGTGTTAAAACAAGAGCAGATCTGATTCTGAAGGAGATTAAAATGAAGCTCTGCTCTTCAGGGCGACTGGCAACGAAGGAACAAACTTCCCTTTTATCTGAGAACAAAGAGGTGTGTGTGTGTGTGTGTGTGTGTCGTACGTCGAGTGCCTTCAGAAAGTATTCAGACTTTTCCCACATTTTGTTACGTTACAGCCTTATTCTATAATTCTATGAACCCGATCGAACATCTCTGGAGAGACCTGAAAATAGCTGTGCAGTGACGCTCCCCATCCACCCTGACAGAGCTTGAGAGAATCTGCAGAGAAGAATGGGAGAAACTCCCCAATACAGGTGTGTCAAGCTTGTAGCGTGACACCCAAGAAGACTCAAGTCTGTAATTGCTGCCAAAGGTGCTTCAACAAAGTACTGAGTAAAGGGTCTGAATTGTGATGTCATGGGGTATTGTGATGTCATTATGGGGTATTGTGATATCATCATGGGGTATTGTGATGTCATGGGGTATTGTGATGTCATTATGGGGTATTGTGATGTCATTATGGGGTATTGTGATGTCATTATGGGGTATTGTGATATCATTATGGGGTATTGTGATATCATTATGGGGTATTGTGATATCATTATGGGGTATTGTGATGTCATGGGGTATTGTGATATCATTATGGGGTATTGTGATATCATTATGGGGTATTGTGATGTCATGGGGTATTGTGATATCATTATGGGGTATTGTGATATCATTATGGGGTATTGTGTGTCGATTGATGAGTAATTAAAATAAAAACCATTTTGGAATAAGGCTGTAACGTAACAAAGTGTGGAGAAGTAAAGGAGTCTGAATACTTCCTGAAGGCGCTGTAGTAACCTGGGGTATTGTATGTGTATCAAACATGACATGCAATTGACTGATCTAGTAGAAGAGACTAGTTAACGGCAGTCATCTCTAGTGACTGATACGTCTGTAGAAGAGACTAGTTGTCATCTCTAGTGACTGATACGTCTGTAGAAGAGACTAGTTGTCATCCCTAGTGACTGATACGTCTGTAGAAGAGACTAGTTGTCATCTCTAGTGACTGATACGTCTGTAGAAGAGACTAGTTGTCATCTCTAGTGACTGATACGTCTGTAGAAGAGACTAGTTGTCATCTCTAGTGACTGATACTTCTGTATCTCTAGAAGAGACTAGTTAAAGGAAAGAGACTAGTTGTCATCTCTCGTGACTGATACGTCTGTAGAAGAGACATTAAAGGAAGTCTACCTCTTAAAGGAATACCTGTCAGAATCTATTAGAAGCATCCAATTTGGAGAAATAGTTTGCGGCAGCCATTTCACATACTATCTCCTCTCTCCTCCCTCTTCGGGAATCAAAAATAACAAAAAAAGCTCCCTTTTTTGATACATTTATTATTAAGGTCCTCGGGGTTCAGACTCTCAGAGCGACATACCCATTTCCTGAACACACACCATGGAATTAACCCGGTCTGTTGGCTCCTCTGTTTGTACATCGAGTTTCCCCCTTCTCCACAACTATTTCGTTAGATCCTGATCCGTACTGGGAAACAGGAACTCTGTGCGGTGAATGAATGACTGGCTTGGCTTGTCTCTGATGAGTAATAGAGTGAAAGAGAGACGCAACGCGTTAACATCCAGTGAACACATCCTAATATCTTTGAGAAATCTCCTCGCCATGTGTGCCATCCAGGTGTGGATAACTCTTTAGGAGACTTACCCAGAAAGACTCACAGCTGTAGTCGCTAACAAAGGTCATTCTAACAGGTGTTCACTCAGGAGTGTGAATTTAAATGAGATATTTCGATATATAATTTGCAAACCATTTGGTAAAATTGTCATTATGGGGTATTGTGTATACATCGATGGGAAACAATCTCAATGGCAGCCATTTAAAATTCAGGCTTTAACACAACAAACGTGGACTAAATCAAAGGAGTGTGGATAATGCTGTAGAGCTCTGTATATTATGATTACTCTGGGTGTATATTATGATTACTCTGGATAATGCTGTAGAGCTCTGTATATTATGATTACTCTGGGTGTGGATAATGCTGTGTGGATAATGAGCTCTGTATATTATGATTACTCTGGGTGTGGATAATGCTGTAGAGCTCTGTATATTATGATTACTCTGGGTGTGGATAATGCTGTAGAGCTCTGTATGTTATCATTAATCTGGGTGTGGATAATGCTGTAGAGCTCTGTATATTATGATTACTCTGGGTGGATAATGCTGTAGAGCTCTGTATGTTATCATTAATCTGGGTGTGGATAATGCTGTATAGCTCTGTATATTATGATTACTCTGGGTGTGGATAATGCTGTAGAGCTCTGTATGTTATCATTAATCTGGGTGTGGATAATGTCTGTATATTATGATTACTCTGGATAATGCTGTAGAGCTCTGTATGTTATCATTAATCTGGGTGTGGATAATGCTGTAGAGCTCTGTATATTATGATTACTCTGGGTATGGATAATGCTGTAGAGCTCTGTATGTTATCATTAATCTGGGTGTGGATAATGCTGTAGAGCTCTGTATATTATGATTACTCTGGGTGTGGATAATGCTGTAGAGCTCTGTATGTTATCATTAATCTGGGTGTGGATAATGCTGTAGAGCTCTGTATATTATGATTACTCTGGGTGTGGACAATGCTTTTAGAGCAGATTTATGCAGCATTAGGGTTAAAGACTCCAGCCACCCCAGTCATTGACTGTTCTCTATGCTACCGCACGGCAATCTATCCGGAGCACCAAGTCTAGGACCAAGAGGCTCCTTAACAGCTTCTACCCCCCAGCCATAAAACTGCTGAACAATTCATCAAATGGCCACCGGACTATTTACATTGACCCTCCCTCCTCCCTTTTGTTTTTTCACTGCTGCTTCTTGCTGTTAATTATTTATGCCTTACCCCTACCTATATGTACAAATGACCTCGACTAACCTGTACCCCCGCACATTGACTCTGTACCGGTACCCCCTGTATATAGCCTCCACATTGACTCTGTACCGGTACCCCCTGTATATAGCCTCCACATTGACTCTGTACTGGTACCCCCTGTATATAGCCTCCACATTGACTCTGTACCGGTACCCCCTGTATATAGCCTCCACATTGACTCTGTACCGGTACCCCCTGTATATAGCCTCCACACTGACTCTGTACTGGTACCCCCTGTATATAGCCTACACACTGACTCTGTACCGGTACCCCCTGTATATAGCCTCCACATTGACTCTGTACCGTAACACCCTGTATATAGTCTCCACATTGACTCTGTACCGTAATACCCTGTATATAGTCTCCAGGAGAGATATATATATATATGAGGGATTCTTTTGTAGTTCTATTCACAAGTGTTAGTTACCACAGCCACAAAGTCACAACTTCCAGACTTGTCTCAATGCTGTTTGTTGCTACTTGGCTACCTGCCAACTTTTCAGTTTTTATTTTTAGTAACCATTTAATCAAAAGTCTGTATTTAACACATTTACCAACCTCTTTTTCGGATTTTTTAGTAACTCGCTCAACTTTTTTCATTCAACTTTTTCACCCTGGATGTGGTTCGTCAGGACCTCCAACAGCCGGCTTCTGGAGGGAAATGCTAAGTAGTAACATTAACATGATGCCTTCTAATTGCAGTCGCTGTACTCATAATATACAGGAGAACGATCACTTACTCCTCCCGGGAGTCGAGGATAGCTGTGCTCACGAGCCCAGCTTCAGACGCAATCATTAGGCAAGGGTAATTCCAGTGTAGGAAAGGATGAAACAGTGTCTGTGCCACCAGTAAGTACAGATAGTAAGAGGCAGCCTTCTCCTGTCTCTACTCCTCCCGTATAAATCCCTGTCTAGCTAGGTCCCCGCAGCCGGACAACTTTCTCACGGCTTCTGGAGGGAAATGCTGTGTGGAGTCAGAGACCGAAAGAAACGCTCAACCGGTCAGTCGCTCTCCTGTCTCTATTCAGCAGAGACCGAGCCTTCTCAGGTCTCTCCTCCGCCCGTTACGGGGTCAGAGGCCGAGCCTTCTCCTGTCTCTACTCCTCCCGTTATGGGGTCAGAAGGCCGACTCTCCCCTCTATTAAGTCAGAGACAATCTCTCCTCCACCCGTTATGGAGTCAGAGACCGAGCCTTCTCAGGGCCGAGCCTCTCTCCTCCCTCCCGCCCGAGCCTTACCCGGGAGTCAGAGGCCGAGCCTTCTCAGGTCTCTCCTCCACCCGTTACGGGGTCAGAGACCGAGGGTCCGAGGAGTCCTTCTCTGGTCTCTCCTCCACCCGTCAGAGACCGAGCCTTCTCAGGTCTCTCTCCACCACGGGAGTCAGAGACCGAGCCTTCTCTGGTCTCTCCTCCACCCGTTATGGAGTCAGAGGCCGAGCCTTCTCAGCCTTCTCCTCAGGTCTCTCCTCCACCCGTTACGGGGTCAGAGGCCGAGCCTCCCGTCTCTATGGAGTCAGAGACCGAGCCTTCTCCTCTCTCCTCCACCCGTTATGGAGTCAGAGGCCGAGCCTTCTCAGGTCTCTCCTCCACCCGTTATGGAGTCAGAGACCGAGTCTCTCCTCCGCCCGTTACGGGGTCAGAGGCCGAGCCTTCTCAGGTCTCTCCTCCACCCGTTATGGAGTCAGAGGCCGAGCCTCTCCTCCTCCCGTTATGGAGTCAGAGACCGAGCCTTACCCGTTATGGAGTCAGAGGCCGAGCCTTCTCAGGTCTCTCCTCCACCCGTTATGGAGTCAGAGACCGAGCCTTCTCCTGTCTCTACTCCACCCGTTATGGAGTCAGGGCCGAGCCTCACCCGTTATGGAGTCAGAGACCGAGCCTTCTCAGGTCTCTCCTCCACCCGTTATGTCTCTCCTCCACCCGTTATGGAGTCAGAGGACCGAGCCTTCTCCTGTCTCTACTCCTCCACCCGTTATGGAGTCAGAGACCTTCTCAGGTCTCTCCTCCGCCCGTTAGCCTTCTCCTGTCTCTACTCCCGTTATGGAGTCAGAGACCGAGCCTTCTCTGGTCCTCCTCCACCCGTTATGGAGTCAGAGGCCGAGCCTTCTCAGGTCTCTCCTCCACCCGTTACGGGGTCAGAGACCGAGCCTTCTCAGGTCTCTCCTCCACCCGTTATGGAGTCAGAGGAGCCTCTCTGGTCTCTCCTCCACCCGTTATGGAGTCAGAGACCGAGCCTTCTCAGGTCTTCTCCACCCGGGAGTCAGAGACCGAGCCTCTCCTCTCCTCCACCCGAGACCGAGCCTTCTCAGGTCTCTCCTCCACCCGTTATGGAGTCAGAGACCGAGCCTTCTCCTGTCTCTACTCCTCCCGTTATGGAGTCAGAGGCCGAAGCCTCCCACCATTAGCTCTAACAAATTGAAAACCCTAGTCATTGGCGACTCCATTACCCGTAGTATTAGACTTAAAACGAATCATCCAGCGATCATACACTGTTTACCAGGAGGCAGGGCTACCGACGTTAAGGCTAATCTGAAGATGGTGCTGGCTAAAGCTAAAACTGGCGAGTGTAGAGAGTATAGAGATATTGTTATCCACATCGGCACTAACAATTTAGGATGAAACAGTCAGAGATCACGAAGCGCAACATAGCTTCAGCATGTAAATCAGCTAGAAAGATGTGTCGGCATCGAGCAATTGTCTCTGGCCCCCTCCCAGTTAGGGGGAGTGATGAGCTCTACAGCAGAGTCTCACAACTAAGTCGCTGGTTGAAAATTGTTTTCTGCCCCTCCCAAAAGATAGAATTTGTAGATAATTGGCCCTCTTTCTGGGACTCACCCACAAACAGGACCAAGCCTGGCCTGTTGAGGAGTGACGGACGCCATCCTAGCTGGAGGGGTGCTCTCATTTTATCTACCAACATAGACAGGGCTCTAACTCCTCTAGCTCCACAATGAGATAGGTTGCAGGCCAGGCAGCAGGCTGTTAGCCACCCTGCCAGCATAGTGGAGTCTGCCACTAGCACAGTCAGTGTATTCAGCTCAGCTATCACCATTGAGACCGTGTCTGTGCCTCGATCTAGATTGGGCAAAACTAAACATGGCGTTGTACGCTTTAGCAATCTCACTGGAATAAAGACCTCCTCCATTCCTGTCATTATTGACAGAGATTGTGATGATACCTCACATCTCAAAATAGGACTACTTAATGTTAGATCCCTCACTTCCAAGGCAGTTATAGTCAATTAACTAATCACTGATCATAATCTTGATGTGATTGGCCTGACTGAAACATGGCTTAAACCTGATGAATTTACTGTGTTAAATGAGGCCTCACGTCCTGGTTACACTAGTGACCATATCCCCCGTGCATACCGCAAAGGCGGAGGTGTTGCTAACATTTACGATAGCAAATTTCAATTTACAAAAAGCTCTTTTGAGCTTCTAGTCATGAAATCTATGCAGCCTACTCAATCACGTTTTTTAGCTACTGTTTACAGGCCTCCTGGGCCATTTACAGCAATTTACAGCAATTCAGAGTCCCCTGAATTCCTATAGGACCTTGTAGTCATGGCAGATAATATTCTATTTTTTGGTGACTTTAATATTCACATGGAAAAGTCCACAGACCCACTCCAAAAGGCTTTCGGAGCCATCATCGACTCAGTGGGTTTTGTCCATGTCTCTGGACCAGTCATACTCTGGACCGAGTTTTGTCCCATGGAATAAATGTTGTGGATCATAATGTTTTTCCTCATAATCCTGGACTATCGGACCACCATTTTATTATGTTTGCAATCACAACAAATAATCTGCTCAGACCCCAACCAAGGATCATCTGTCACGCCCTGGTCGAAGTATTTTGTGTTTTTCTTCATTTATTTGGTCAGGCCAGGGTGTGACATGGGTTTTTGTATGTGGTGTGTTTTGTATTGGGATTGTAGCTTAGTGGGGTGTTCTAGGTTAGTCTATGGCTGTCTGAAGTGGTTCTCAATCAGAGGCAGGTGTTTATCGTTGTCTCTGATTGGGAACCATATTTAGGCAGCCATATTCTTTGAGTGTTTCGTGGGTGATTGTCCTATTGTCCTTAGTGTCCGTTGTGTATTAGTTTGCACGAGTATTAGGCTGTTTCGGTTTTCGTTACGTTTATTGTTTTTGTAGTGTTTGTATTTGGATTCGTGTTGCTTCAGTTTATTAAACTTGGATCGCAATCTACACGCCGCATTTTGGTCCGACTCTCCTTCACACCTAGAAAACCGTAACATCATCAAAAGTTGTGCTATAAATTCTCAGACAACCCAAAGATTCCTAGATGCTCTTCCAGACTCCCTCCACCTACCCAAGGACGTCAGAGGACAACAATTGGTTAACCACCTAACTGAGGAACTTAATGTAACCTTGCGTAATACCCTAGATGCAGTCGCACACCTAAAAACATAAAACATTTCTCATAAGAAACTAGCTCCCTGGTATACAGGAAATGCCAAGCTCTGAAGCAAGCTTCCAGAAAATTGGAACGGAAATGGCGCCACACCAAACTGAAAGTCTTCCGTCTAGCTTGGAAAGACAGTACCGTGCAGTTTCGAAGAGCCCTCACTGCTGCTCGATCATCCTATTTTTACAACTTAATTGAGGAAAATAAGAACAATCAAAATGTATTTTTGATACTGTCGCAAAGCTAACTAAAAAGCAGCATTCCCCAAGAGAGGATGGTTTCACTTCAGCAGTAATAAATTCATGAACTTCTTTTAGGAAAAGGTCATGATTATTAGAAAGTAAATTACGGATTCCTCTTTAAATCTGTCATGTCTTGTTATGTCTGTTCCTGTCCTTTCTCTTCACTCTGTCTCTCTCTGCTGGTCTTTTTAGGTTACCTTCTCTGTCTCTCATTCTTCAGCTGTTCTACATCTCCCCTAACTAGCTCATTCACTCTTTCACACCTGTTCTCTCTTCCCCCTCTGATTAGGTCTCTATTTCTCTCTCTGTTCCTGCTACTTTCAGTGTCTGATTCTTGTTTGTGTTTTTCATGCCAGAAGCAAGCTGTCGTCCCGTTTGCTTCCACCTTGTCCTATCCTGTCGGAGTCTGCCTGGCAGGTGCATCCTGCATTATACTAACGTTCTTTTTGTTCCATTGACAACGTTGGAAGAGGATTTATGCCATTCCTGTTTTTTCATTAAAGAACTCTGTTTTCTGTTAAAACCGCTTTTGGGTCTTCACTCAAGTACATAACAGAAGAATCAGACCAAGAATGGACCCAGCGGCTCCGGACCCTTTTCACTCCGCCGTCGAGATCCAGGGAGCGATGCTAGGCAGACACGAGGAGGAATTGTCTGCTGCTCGACATGCCGTTGAGACCCTGGCCGTCCAAGTCTCCGACCTCACAAGACAGGTTCACCAACTCCACCTCGATCCACCGCCCACTTCCAGGGTTTCCGAGTCTCCGGAGCCCAGGATCAACAACCCGCCCTGTTACTCAGGGAGCCCACTGAGTGCCGCTCATTCCTCACTCAGTGTGATGTGGTGTTCTCTCTCCAGCCCAACACTTACTCCAGGAGCGCAGCCCGCATCGCCTACGTCATTTCTCTCCTCACCGGACGGGCGCGTGAGTGGGGCACGGCAATCTGGGAGGCGAGGGCTGAGTGTATTAACCAGTTTCAGGACTTTAAGGAGGAGATGATACGGGTTTTTGACCGTTCTGTTTTTGGGGAGGAGGCTTCCAGGGCCCTGTCTTCCCTATGTCAGGGGAATCGATCCATAACGGATTATTCTATTGAGTTTCGCACTCTCGCTGCCTCTAGTGACTGGAACGAGCCGGCTTTGCTCGCTCGTTTTCTGGAGGGTCTCCTCGTCGAGGTCAAGGATGAGATCCTCTCCCGGGAGGTTCCTTCCAGTCTGGACTCCTTAATAGCTCTCGCTATTCGCATAGAGCGACGGTTTGATCTTCGTCGCCGAGCACGTGGAAAGGAGTTTGCGTTCTCCGTTGCTCCCCTCTCCACATCACTGCCACCTGCCGCATCACTGCCACCCTCCTCCGCCGGCTCGGATGCTGAGCCTATGCAGCTGGGGGTATCCGCATCTCGGCCAAGGAGAAGGAACGGAGAATCACCAATCGCCTCTGTCTCTACTGCGGCTCCGCTGGTCATTTTGTCACCTCATGTCCAGTAAAAGCCAGAGCTCATCAGTAAGAGGAGGGCTACTGGTGAGCGCAACTACTCAGGCCTCTCCTTCTGGATCACGCACTACCTTTCCGGTCCATCTCCGCTGGCCCGGTTCATCTGCTTCCTGCAGTGCCTTGATAGACTCTGGGGCGGAGGGCTGTTTTATGGACGAGACCTGGGCTCGGGAACATGACATTCCTCTCAGACAGTTAGGGGAGCCAACGGCCTTGTTCGCTTTAGATGGTAGTTCTCTCCCCAAGATTCAGCGTGAGACGCTGCCTTTAACCCTCACTGTCTCTGGTAATCATAGCGAAACCATTTCTTTTTTAATTTTTCGTTCACCTTTTACACCTGTTGTTTTGGGTCATCCCTGGCTAGTGCGCCATAACCCTTCTATTAATTGGTCTAGTAATACTATCCTATCCTGGAATGTTTCTTGTCATGTGACCTGTTTAATGTCTGCTATCCCTCCTGTTTCCTCTGTCTCTTCTTCACAGGAGGAGCCTGGCGATTTGACAGGGGTGCCGGAGGAGTATCACGATCTGCGCACGGTGTTCAGTCGTTCCAAGGCCACTTCTCTCCCTCCACACCGGTCGTATGACTGTAGTATTGATCTCCTTCCGGGAACTACTCCCCCCCGGGGTAGATTATACTCTCTGTCGGCTCCCGAACGTAAGGCTCTCGAGGATTATTTGTCGGTTTCGCTCGACGCCGGTACCATAGTCTCCTCCTCCTCTCCCGCCGGAGCGGGGTTTTTTTTTGTTCAGAAGAAGGACGGGTCCCTGCGCCCATGCGTGGATTATCGAGGGCTGAATGACATAACAGTTAAGAATCGTTATCCGCTTCCTCTTATGTCTTCAGCCTTCGAGATCCTGCAGGGAGCCAGGTTTTTCACCAAATTGGACCTTCGTAACGCCTACCATCTCGTGCGCATCAGGGAGGGGGACGAGTGGAAGACGGCGTTTAACACTCCGTTAGGGCACTTTGAATACCGGGTTCTTCCTTTCGGCCTCGTTAACGCTCCAGCTGTCTTTCAGGCACTAGTTAACGACGTCCTGAGAGACATGCTGAACATTTTTGTTTTCGTTTACATGGACGATATCCTGATTTTTTCACCGTCTCTCTCGATTCATGTTCAGCACGTGCGACGCGTCCTCCAGCGCCTTTTGGAGAACTGTCTTTATGTGAAGGCTGAGAAGTGCACTTTTCATGCCGCCTCTGTCCCTTTTCTCGGTTCCGTTATTTCCGCTGAGGGCATTAAGATGGATCCCGCTAAGGTCCAGGCTGTCATTGATTGGCCCGTTCCTAAGTCACGCGTCGAGCTGCAGCGCTTTCTGGGCTTCGCTAATTTCTATCGTCGTTTCATCCGTAATTTCGGTCAGGTGGCAGCTCCCCTCACAGCCCTTACTTCTGTTAAGACGTGCTTTAAGTGGTCCGTTTCCGCCCAGGGAGCTTTTGATCTTCTTAAGAATCGTTTTACATCCGCACCTATTCTTGTTACACCTGACATCTCTAGTCAGTTTGTTGTTGAGGTTGACGCGTCAGAGGTGGGCGTGGGGGCCATTCTTTCTCAGCGCTCTCTCTGACGGCAAGGTCCATCCTTGCACGTTTTTCTCTCATCGCTTATCGCCGTCAGAACGTAACTATGATGTTGGTAATCGCGAACTGCTCGCCATCCGCTTAGCCCTAGGCGAATGGCGACAGTGGTTGGAGGGGGCGACCGTTCCTTTTGTCGTTTGGACTGACCATAGGAACCTTGAGTACATCCGTTCAGCCAAACGACTTAATGCGCGTCAGGCTCGTTGGGCTCTGTTTTTCGCTCGTTTCGAGTTTGTTATTTCTTATCGTCCGGGCTCAAAGAACACCAAGCCTGATGCTTTATCTCGTCTCTTCAGTTCTTCTGAGGTCTCCACCGACCCCGAGGGGATTCTCCCTGAAGGGCGTGTTGTCGGGTTGACTGTCTGGGGAATTGAGAGGCAGGTAAAGCAAGCACTCGCTCACACTCCGTCGCCGCGAGCTTGTCCTAGGAACCTTCTGTTCGTTCCCGTTCCTACTCGTCCGGCCGTTCTTCAGTGGGCCCACTCTGCCAAGTTAGCCGGCCACCCCGGCGTTCGGGGTACGCTCGCTTCCATTCGCCAGCGTTTCTGGTGGCCCACTCGGGAACGTGACGCGCGTCGATTTGTCGCCGCTTGTTCGGTCTGCGCGCAGACTAAATCTGGGAACTCTCCTCCTGCCGGCCGTCTCAGACCGCTTCCCATTCCCTCTCGACCGTGGTCTCACATCGCTTTAGATTTCATCACCGGACTGCCTTCATCAGCGGGGAAGACAGTTATTCTTACGGTTGTCGATAGATTCTCTAAGGCGGCTCATTTCATTCCTCTCGCTAAGCTCCCTTCTGCTAAGGAGACGGCTCAGATCATTATCGAGAATGTTTTCCGAATTCATGGCCTTCCGTCTGACGTCGTTTCCGACAGAGGCCCGCAGTTCACGTCTCAATTTTGGAGGGAGTTTTGCCGTTTGATTGGGGCTTCCGTCAGTCTCTCGTCCGGCTTTCATCCCCAGTCTAACGGTCAAGCCGAACGGGCCAATCAGACTGTTGGTCGCATTTTACGCAGTCTTTCTTTTCGTAACCCTGCGTCTTGGTCAGAACAGCTCCCCTGGGCAGAGTACGCCCACAACTCGCTTCCCTCGTCTGCTACCGGTCTATCTCCTTTTCAGAGTAGCCTCGGGTACCAGCCTCCGCTGTTCTCATCTCAGCTCGCCGAGTCCTGCGTCCCCTCCGCTCAGGCTTTTGTCCAGCGTTGCGAGCGCACCTGGAAGGGGGTCAGGTCGGCACTTTGCCGTAATAGGGCGCAGACTGTGAGGGCCGCTAATAAGCGTAGGACCAAGAGTCCTAGATATTGTTGCGGTCAGAGAGTATGGCTCTCCACTCAGAACCTTCCCCTTAAGACAGCTTCTCGCAAGTTGGCCCCGCGGTTCATTGGTCCGTTCCGTATTTCCCAGGTCATTAATCCTGTCGCAGTGCGACTTCTTCTCCCGCGCTATCTTCGTCGCGTTCACCCGGTCTTCCATGTCTCCTGTGTTAAGCCCGTTCTTCGCGCCCCCGCTCGTCCCTCCCCCCATCCTTGTCGAGGGCGCACCCATCTACAGGGTTCGTAAGATTTTGGACATGCGTCCTCGGGGCCGTGGTCATCAGTACCTAGTGGATTGGGAGGGGTACGGTCCTGAGGAGAGGAGTTGGGTTCCCTCTCGGGACGTGCTGGACCGTTCGCTGATCGATGATTTCCTCCGTTGCCGCCAGGTTTCCTCCTCGAGTGCGCCAGGAGGCGCTCGGTGAGTGGGGGGGTACTGTCATGTCTTGTTATGTCTGTTCCTGTCCTTTCTCTTCACTCTGTCTCTCTCTGCTGGTCTTTTTAGGTTACCTTCTCTGTCTCTCATTCTTCAGCTGTTCTACATCTCCCCTAACTAGCTCATTCACTCTTTCACACCTGTTCTCTCTTCCCCCTCTGATTAGGTCTCTATTTCTCTCTCTGTTCCTGCTACTTTCAGTGTCTGATTCTTGTTTGTGTTTTTCATGCCAGAAGCAAGCTGTCGTCCCGTTTGCTTCCACCTTGTCCTATCCTGTCGGAGTCTGCCTGGCAGGTGCATCCTGCATTATACTAACGTTCTTTTTGTTCCATTGACAACGTTGGAAGAGGATTTATGCCATTCCTGTTTTTTCATTAAAGAACTCTGTTTTCTGTTAAAACCGCTTTTGGGTCTTCACTCAAGTACATAACAAAATCTGAGTAATTCTCCAAAGCTCAGTTGTCCTGAGTCTGCACAACTCTGCCAGGACCTAGGATCAAGGGAGACACTCAAGTTTTTTAATACTATATCTCTTGACACATTGATGAAAATAGTCATGGCCTCTGGACCCTATTCCAACAAAACTACTGAAAGAGCTGCTTCCTGTGCTTGGCTATGTTGAACATAATAAACGGCTCTCTATCAACCGGATGTGTACCAAACTTACTAAAAGTGAAGCCTCTCTTGAAAAAGCCAAACCTTGACCCAGAAAAAAAATAATAATAATTGGCCTATGTCGAATCGCCCATTCCTCTCAAAAAAAAATGAAAAAGCTGTTGCGCAGCAACTCACTGCCTTCTTGAAGACAAACAATGTATACAAAACACTTCAGTCTGGTTTTAGACCCCATCATAGCACTGAGACTGCACTTGTGAAGGTGGTAAATGACCTTTTAATGGCATCAGACCGAGGCTCTGCATTTGTCCTCGTGCTCCTAGACCTTAGTGCTGCTTTTGATACCATCAATCACCACAGTCTTTTGGAGAGATTGGAAACCCAAATTGGTCCACATGGACAAGTTCTGGCCTGGTTTAGATCTTATCTGCTGGAAAGATTTCAGTTTGTCTCTGTGAATGGTTTGTCATCTGACAAATCAATTGTAAATTTCGGTGTTCCTCAAGGTTCCGTTTTAGGATCACTATTGTTTTCACTATATATTTGACCTCTTGGGGATGTCATTTGGAAACATAATGTTAACTTTCACTGCTATGCGGATGACACACAGCTGTACATTTCAATGAAACATGGTGATGTCCCAAAATTGCCCTCCCTGGAAGTGGTGTTTCAGACCTAAGGACGTGGATGGCGGCAAATGTTTCACTTTTAAACTCGGACAAAACAGAGATGCTTGTTCTAGGTCACAAGAAACAAAGAGATCTTCTGTTGAATCTGACAATCAATCTTGATGGTTGTACAGTCGTCTCAAGTAAAACTGACGAACCTCGGCGTTACTCTGGACCCTGATCTTTCTTTTGAGGAACATATCAAGACTGTTTCAAGGACAGCTTTTTTCCATCTACGTAACATTGCAGAAATCAGAAAAGTTCTGTCCAAAAATGATGCAGAAATATATATCCATACTTTTTGTGCCTGTGGCTGTGGACCCCTGACCTGTTCACCAGACGTGCTACCTGGACCTGTATTCGACTCCCTCTCTCTACCTGCTGTCTCTAACTCTGAATGATCGGCTATGAAAGCCAACTGACATTTACTCCTGAGGTGCTGACTTGCTGCACCCTCTACAACCACTGTAATTATTATTATCTGACCCTGCTGGCGATGAACTGTTATAATCTCCACCAGGCACAGCCAGAAGAGGAGTGGCCACCCCACATAGCCTGGTTCCTCTCTACCTGACACAGCCAGAAGAGGACTGGTCACCCCTCAGAGCCTGGTTCCTCTCGACCCGGTACAGCCAGAAGAGGACTGGCCACCCCTCATAGCCTGGTTCCTCTCTACCTGACACAGCCAGAAGAGGACTGGTCACCCCTCATAGCCTGGTTCCTCTCTACCTGACACTGCCAGAAGAGGACTGGTCACCCCTCAGAGCCTGGTTCCTCTCGACCCGGTACAGCCAGAAGAGGACTGGTCACCCCTCAGAGCCTGGTTCCTCTCTACCTGGTACAGCCAGAAGAGGACTGGTCACCAGTCAGAGCCTGGTTCCTCTCTACCTGACACAGCCAGAAGAGGACTGGTCACCCCTCAGAGCCTAGTTCCTCTCTAGGAGTTTTTCCTAGCCACTGTGCTTGTACATCTGCATAGCTTGCTGTTTGAGGTTTTAGGCTGGGTTTCTGTACAGCACTTTGTGACATCTGCTGATGTAATACATTTGAGTAGAGAAAGAGAGAGAGGGAGAAGAAAAGGGATTGAGCAAGGTAGGGAGGGAGGTAATAGCTAGCTCTTCTCAAGGAAAGTGGTGGCAGCGAGAACAGAGGGGGATGAAACTCAATCTGATAGATGAAAAAGGAGGATGAGGGAGAGGAGTGGCTGACAAAGATGGAGAGGTAGAGAGATGGGATAGAGGAAGAGCGAGAGAGAGAGAGAGAGAGAGAGAGAAAGGAAGAAATGTTGTGGAGGAGTTTAAATGTAGGTTGGGGACCTTTGTAGACATGTCAGGTAGTTCTCTCTCTCTCTCAACAACTACACCTTGAATGATATAATGACTTTAAACTCAGTGTGTATGAAGCCATCTTTAAAGTTGGAATCCTTAATTGGTGAAACTGCCATGCCCTTTAAAGAACAAACACCATTTTTCCCCCCTCGAACATAATTGCACCTGCAATAGAACAGCAGAATATCTAGTGCCATTCTCTTTCTCCCACGCTGCTGGACTCCCGTCACCGGCATGTCCCAAAGCATTGGGGAAACACTTCCTGTGCTGAAATAGAATGCTAGAGGTCTGTTTTCAACAGACTAATGGTTAGTTGGGAACTCCGAAGCAAAATATTTTGTCTGGAAACAGAAAAGGTAATTGAGCATTTCTGGTCTGCTAAACAAAACCCACGTCTCTCTGTGTTGCTCTATACCGTGTTGCCACGTACTGTATTGCTCTATGATGTGTTACCCCCATACCATGTTGCCCCATACCATGTTGCCCCATACCATGTTATCCCATGCTGTGTTGCCCTATGAATTGTTGCCCCATACCGTGTTGCCACATGATGTGTTGCCCCATACCGTGTTGCCACATGATGTGTTGCCCCATACCGTGTTGCTATATGATGTGTTGCCCCATACCGTGTTGCTCCATACCTTGTTGCTCTATGATGTGTTGCCCCATACCGTGTTGCTTTATGATGTGTTGCCCCATACCGTGTTGCCCCATACCGTGTTGCTTTATGATGTGTTGCCCCATACCGTGTTGCTATATGATGTGTTGCCCCATACCATGTTGCTCCATACCGGGTTGCTCTATGATGTGTTGCCCCATACCGTGATACCCCATACCGTGTTGCTCCATACCTTGTTGCTCTATGATGTGTTGCCCCATACCGTGTTGCCAAAAACCATGTTGCCCCATACCGTGATACCCCATACCGTGTTGCTCCATACCTTGTTGCTCTATGATGTGTTGCCCCATACCGTGATACCCCATACCGTGTTGCTCCATACCTTGTTGCTCTATGATGTGTTGCCCCATACCATGTTGCTTTATGATGTGTTGCCCCATACCGTGTTGCCCCATACCGTGTTGCTTTATGATGTGTTGCCCCATACCGTGTTGCCCCATACCATGTTGCTATATGATGTGTTGCCCCATACCATGTTGCTCCATACCGTGTCACTCTATGATGTGTTGCCCTAATCCATGTTGCCCCTTACCGTGTTGCTATATGATGTGTTGCCCCATACCGTGTTGCTCATACCGTGTTGCTATATGATGTGTTGCCCCATACCGTGTTGCTCCATACCGTGTTGCTCTATGATGTGTTGCCCCATACCGTGTTACTCTATGATGTGTTGCCCTAAACCATGTTGCCCCTTACCGTGTTGCTATATGATGTGTTGCCCCATACCGTGTTGCTCATACCGTGTTGCTATATGATGTGTTGCCCCATACCGTGTTGCTCCATACCATGTTGCCCTAAACGATGTTGCCCCATACCGTGATACCCCATACCGTGTTGCTCCATACCGTGTTGCTATATGATATGTTGCCCAATACCGTGTTGCTCCATACCGTGTTGCTCTATGATGTGTTGCCCCATACCGTGTTGCTTTATGATGTGTTGCCCCATACCGTGTTGCTCAATACCGTGTTGCTATATGATGTGTTGCCCCATACCATGTTGCTCCATACCGTGGTACTCTATGATGTGTTGCCCTAAACCATGTTGCCCCTTACCGTGTTGCTCTATGATGTGTTGCCCTAAACCATGATACCCCATACCGTGTTGCTCCATACCGTGTTGCTATATGATGTGTTGCCCCATACCGTGTTGCTATATGATGTGTTGCCCCATACCATGTTGCTCCATACCGTGTTACTCTATGATGTGCTGCCCTAAACCATGTTGCCCCTTACCGTGTTGCTATATGATGTGTTGCCCCATACCATGTTACCCCATCGAGTTGCCCCATACCATGTTACCCCATACTATGTTACCCCATACCATGTTACCCCATACCATGTTACCCCATCGAGTTGCCCCATACCGTGTTACCCCATACCATGTTACCCCATACCATGTTACCCCATCGAGTTGCCCCATACCATGTTACCCCATACCATGTTACCCCATCGAGTTGCCCCATACCATGTTACCCCATCGAGTTGCCCCATACCGTGTTACCCCATACCGTGTTACCCCATACCGTGTTACCCCATACCGTGTTACCCCATACCGTGTTACCCCATACCATGTTACTCCATCGAGTTGCCCCATACCGTGTTACCCCATACCATGTTACCCCATACCATGTTACCCCATACCATGTTACCCCATCGAGTTGCCCCATACCATGTTACCCCATACCATGTTACCCCATCGAGTTGCCCCATACCATGTTACCCCATCGAGTTGCCCCATACCATGTTACCCCATACCATATTACCCCATACCATATTACCCCATACCGTGTTACCCCATACCGTGTTACCCCATACCATATTGCCCCATACCATGTTACCCCATACCATGTTACCCCATACCGTGTTACCCCATACCGTGTTACCCCATACTGTGTTACCCCATACCATGTTACCCCATTGAGTTGCCCCATACCGTGTTACCCCATACCATGTTACCCCATACCATGTTACCCCATACCATGTTACCCCATCGAGTTGCCCCATACCATGTTACCCCATCGAGTTGCCCCATACCATGTTACCCCATCGAGTTGCCCCATACCATGTTACCCCATACCATATTACCCCATACCATATTACCCCATACCGTGTTACCCCATACCATATTGCCCCATACCATATTACCCCATACCATATTACCCCATACCGAGTTGCCCCATACCATGTTACCCCATACCGTGTTACCCCATACCGTGTTACCCCATACCATATTACCCCATACCGTGTTACCCCATACCATGTTACCCCATACCATGTTACCCCATCGAGTTGCCCCATACCATGTTACCCCATGCCATATTACCCCATATCATGTTACCCCATACCGTGTTACCCCATCGAGTTGCCCCATACCGTGTTACCCCATACCATGTTGCCCCATATCGTGTTGCTCCATACCAGGGTTCCCCAACTGCCGGCCCACGGGCCAAATCTGTCCCGACAGCAATATTATTTGGCCCCCAAATGAATTATGAATATTTTTGTTAATAAAAAAATCTTGGACCTGAGATGCAAAAAGTCCCAAATGCAATGTCCCAAGGAGGAGGTGACCCTACCTAAATATTGCAAAAGTTACATTTTAGCTTCCTTCATGAGAAGAGAGAATGCAGGAGACCGTCCACTATTAAAGCAGGCAGCGAACCATTCAGTGGTGCTGAAACATTAAGCTGCAACCGCAGTGCAATCAATAGGAAGTACTCCTGCTGCTGAACATATAGCTAACTGGTTATGCAAGTGGCGTCAAGCAACAGATGGAGAAGAACTACACCAGTCGAGTAATTCATTTCAACAATAAAATTAATTTTAATTTGGCTTTACAAACAACAATCGGAGTCTGTAGGCCCATATAACCTCAGCCAGTTAAGTTATCTTTCACAAGAAAAACAAATGACCTAATAGAAGTGGGATTTGTATTTATTTATTAGTCCTACTTACAATTGCATATGTTCAAAAAGGCAGCATCCTAAATAAAACAATAATTTAAAGAATAAAAGTCCATGTCTGAATGTCTGAATCAGGAGTCTGGGATAACCTGCACCTGCAATGACAAAACAGAAAAAAAAGAAGAAAAAAACAATTAAAAAAAAAATACAGCAAGAGTCGTAGCACAGAATGAAGAAATAAAATAGTACTAAAATGTGTATTGGTTATTTTCACCACTGTTGTTAGAGAAAACAATAACATTTCTCTTAACTCAACATGAGACCTAAAATAGCCATGGATAAGCACTAATAATAATAATAATAATAACAACAATAATAACTATAACGATAATAATAACTATAACAAAAACAATAATGTTAGTATTTAATAAATGGTCATCTGGGCTGCTAAGTTACTTACTTAATGGGAAAAGTTGCATTTCCCCTCGGACACGATCTTGTGGATGTTTGGGTTTGATGAATGTGATTTTGATGCGCAGGCTCCTCCTCGATTGACTGATGTGAAACCTGGTTCCTGTCGTGAGTATTGATTGCGTTCAATAGAGGAAGATGAGGACTCTCAGGGTGTAAGTCGATCCCAAACATTGTTAGCATATTAAAAGGCAAGTTTCAAATCTGGTGGAGAAGTTGCTCCCTCAGCTGCTTGATGCTACAGCCCGGTCCTTCTGCCTGTCGTTTCTTCTGCTAAAGAGCAGTAGAGGACAAATCTAAATCCACAACAACTCAAGCTTCCTCGTAAAATACCTTTTTCCATCATGTCCACGACTGTTTTTCCCTTTTCCTATAAACTGGACATTTAACCCATTTAAAGTAACAGAATATGTTTAAAATATGCTTAAAAAAGCTACATCAATTTTCCAGAATAGGAAGGTGGTCAACTGCTGCCCTCAATTTAGCTTTTTGTTTCTGACAAAATCCACAACCTGGTCATGCATCTCACAGAATCTCTCTAGAGCTTTTCTTTACTCAGCCCAGCGCACGTTGTTGTGAAGCTGGAGATCATTGACGGTGGCCTCCTCTAATTCTGTCACAAGCTTGTGTGTGGGGAGGGGGGAAGGGGGTGGGAGAACAGTGTTGTTTCACGTCCCCCTGACATGACTATATCCATCACATCTTTTAGCTCACCGTTTAGTCTGACACACAGCCTACTCTGATGGATGAGACAATGCAAGCCATTCATTAGCGGGACGTCCTTCAACCTGCTGACCAGGTCCCTGTGTCTGCCCACCAATAGCAGAAGCCCCGTCTGTCACCACAACGTTGACTTTTTTGAATGACGTTCTGCGTGAACCATTGTTCCAGCTTTGTGAACAGGATGTCCCCTGGTGTTCCAATAACGGACATACACAACCACTGCATCGGTGTTGTCGGTACTCTCATCATCAGCCTGACTGAGCCCCTCCAGAACAATCCTGTGCACCTCATCTCCCAGTGCACGGACGCGGCGTCCGGCTGTTGACGCAGAACAGGGGCACCTGTTTAACAGAGAGAAATGATGCTCTCCATAGACCTGTCTGTAGCCAATTCCTCCAAAAACTCTCACCATGCCCTTTTTTTAAATACCTCCGCAGTCCGTGAAGGGCGTGTTGTGTTTGGTTAGAACCCAGGATGCTTTTAGGGAGGAAGTTGTGACCTTCTGTTGTTGGGTCAAGCCACGAAGGAGGACTCTGTAGTTAACGCTTTCATATTTCAGGGTCAGGCCTCTCTGTCTGGGGCGGGAAGGCCACTTCGAAAGTACCATGCTTAGATTCATAATGCCGTCTGAATTGAATTCTTTGCAACCAGCAACATTTTCATTGCAAGTAAGACACACTGACTTGGTATTGGTGAAATATGGTGAGATGAATGCATATATCTCTGGACATTCTTCCCTGAAACTTCCATTTTCATTATCCACTTTTCTTTTGATACTTTGAGAACGACATGTTCTCTTTGCTATCAAGCTAATTGTTCTGAACGAATGTTGACTACAATAGGTTACCAAGACCTGTTTTTCCCCACCAATCAACACACAGAGAAATAAACAGAAAAATAATAATTGAATATTATTGGTGATTTTATTAACTTAAATCAGATATCAATTATTTTATTGTCACTGAATGTATTATGTACTCATCAAATGTGTTAAAATGTTGTTCAGCTCGAACTATAGGCCTATTCATTGTGCTACTAGTATATGCTAATTATGTTCTGGCCCGCCGACTATTGACAAATTACCCCTGCAGTCTGTAGTGCAGCCTGTCCCTCAGCCTACTACCCCTGCAGCCTGTCCCTCAGCCTCCTACCCCTGCAGCCTGTCCCTCAGCCTGTTCGTCAGCCTCCTACCCCTGCAGCCTGTCCCTCAGCCTGTTCCTCAGCCTCCTACCCCTGCAGCCTGTCCCTCAGCCTACTACCCCTGCAGCCTGTCCCTCAGCCTGTCCCTCAGCCTCCTACCCCTGCAGCCTGTCCCTCAGCCTGTCCCTCAGCCTCCTACCCCTACAGCCTGTTCCTCAGCCTCCTACCCCTGCAGCCTGTCCCTCAGCCTCCTACCCCTGCAGCCTGTCCCTCAGCCTGTCCCTCAGCCTCCTACCCCTGCAGCCTGTCCCTCAGCCTGTCCCTCAGCCTCCTACCCCTGCAGCCTGTCCCTCAGTCTGTCCTGCAGCCTGTCCCTGCAGCCTGTCCCTCAGCCTACACAGCAGGATATATTGGTACGGTTTGCCAAGCCCTCGACTTCAATCCCGGCCTTAACAACACCCGTGCCAATATATCCTCCAAAAACACTGGCTTCTCTGGTTGTGTCACTTACGTAGAGCTAACTAGCAACAGCAGCAGACAAACAACACCGGTTGGCATGGCAACTGTGCAGCAGCGGAAAACCAGAGCAGCAGCAGAGATCATGAGAATAAAATAAGTCCCCAATCAATACTTTAAACGGCCCAAAACGGCACCAGAACATCATCACATGTATTTAGAATTGTGCTCCAGCAATACAGATCATTAAAACTAAAAGCAGATTTACCGAGCTGGTTGGAAACCCTAGGAACCGAAAGAGTTAATCAACCTGTGAACGGGTTAGGCAACATCAAGAGATAACCAATCCTGTGAACGGGTTAGGCAACATCAAGAGATAACCAATCCTGTGAACGGGTTAGGCAACATCAAGAGATAACCAATCCTGTGAACGGGTTAGGAACCGAAAGAGTTAATCAACCTGTGAACGGGTTAGGCAACATCAAGAGATAACCAATCCTGTGAACGGGTTAGGCAACATCAAGAGATAACCAATCCTGTGAACGGGTTAGGCAACATCAAGAGATAACCAATCCTGTGAACGGGTTAGGCAACATCAAGAGATAACCAATCCTGTGAACGGGTTAGGCAACATCAAGAGATAACCAATCCTGTGAACGGGTTAGGCAACATCAAGAGATAACCAATCCTGTGAACGGGTTAGGCAACATCAAGAGATAACCAATCCTGTGAACGGGTTAGGAAACATCAAGAGATAACCAATCCTGTGAACGGGTTAGGAACCATCAAGAGATAACCAATCCTGTGAACGGGTTAGGCAACATCAAGAGATAACCAATCCTGTGAACGGGTTAGGAAACATCAAGAGATAACCAATCCTGTGAACGGGTTAGGAACCATCAAGAGATAACCAATCCTGTGAACGGGTTAGGAAACATCAAGAGATAACCAATCCTGCGAACGGGTTAGGCAACATCAGCAGTTAACCAATCCTTTGAACGGGTTAGGCAACATCAGCAGATAACCAATCCTGCGAACGGGTTAGGCAACATCAAGAGATAGGGCCTTGTAAACAGAAAGGGAGTAATGTAGAGATCTACGGGTCATTAACGAAGCCCAGCCAACCTTTTGATACAGGATGCAGTGATCAAAACTGTCACCTGTAACAAAACGAAGAGCACGATGATAGATGGTATCTAAAGGTTTAAGAGTTTTAGCAGCTGCACTTTGATACATAATATCACCATAAACAACAACAGATCGAAGGTTGACCGAATAATCTGCTTCCTGCTGCTTAGAGAAAGACACCATTTGTTTCTGTAGAAAAAGAACACTTTCAATCTTAGCTTCTTAACCAGCTCACCTATATGTATTTTAAACATCATATCGACATCAATCCAAATGCCTCAGTGTTTATATGCGGGAACACGTTCTATTGGAGAACCATCTAATGACGGAACATGAAGTTAATCTGAAACATTCTTATGAGAATCCAGGACCTCTACACCAGACGGTGTCAGAGGAAGACCGTAAAAATTGTCAAAGACTCCAGCCACCCTAGTCATAGACTGTTCCCTCTGCTACAACACGGCAAGCAGTACCAGAGCGTCAAGTCTAGGTCCAAGAGGCTTCTGAACAGCTTCTACCCCCCAAATCATAAGACTCCTGAACATCTAATCAAAGGGCTACCCAGACTATTTGCATTGTCGTCGTCATCCCCTTTACGCTGCTGATACTCTCTGTTTATTATCTATGCATAGTCCCTTTACTTCTACCTACTGCACATGTACACATTACCTGAACTACCTCGACGAACCTTCAAGACATTCAGACTAAGATAGTCATGAAACCAAGAACAGGTTCAGACCTATTGAGAACAACGTGTTCAATAAAATAACATGGTCAACAATATCAAAAGCTTTCGACAGATCCACAAACAAAGCAGAACATTTCTTTGTAGTGTCTAAAACATTGACTACATAATTAACTACTGAGAGTAGTTGTTGTAGTAGTACTATTTTACGAGGTTCCTAACCGACTGTGCTATTACGTTTATTTCATCACTTGGTTTGTAACTTGTTTTGTATATAATGTTGCAGCTACCGTCTCTTACCACCATAAATAACTTCTGGACATCAGAACAGCGATTACTCACTTCGAACTGGACAAAGATTTTTTCTTTAACGAGCACGACGCAAAGGATATAGTGATTTCTCGGAAACGGGCCCAAATCCCAGTCATTTGCTTTGGCAAATTTGGCCTCTCGAGGACTAAACCCTGACTGTAGTGGTTGTTGTCCAGGACTAAACCCTGACTGTAGTTTAGGGTTTAGTCCTGGACAACAACCACTATGGCCAGGGTTTAGTCCTGAAGAACAACCACTACAGTCAGGGTTTAGTCCTGAAGAACAACCACTACAGTCAGGGTTTAGTCCTGAAGAACAACCACTACAGTCAGGGTTTAGTCCTGAAGAACAACCACTACAGTCAGGGTTTAGTCCTGAAGAACAACCACTACAGTCAGGGTTTAGTCCTGAAGAACAACCACTACAGTCAGGGTTTAGTCCTGAACAACCACTACAGTCAGGGTTTAGTCCTGAACAACCACTACAGTCAGGGTTTAGTCCTGGACATAGTACTACTACAACAACCACTACAGTCAGGGTTTAGTCCTGGACAACAACCACTCCAGTCAGGGTTTAGTCCTGAAGAACAACCACTACAGTCAGGGTTTAGTCCTGAAGAACAACCACTACAGTCAAGGTTTAGTCCTGAACAACCACTCAGTCAGGGTTTAGTCCTGGACATAGTACTATTACAACAACCACTACAGTCAGGGTTTAGTCCTGAACAACAACCACTACAGAGTCAGGGTTTAGTCCTGAACAACAACCACTACAGTCAGGGTTTAGTCCTGAACAACAACCACTACAGTCAGGGTTTAGTCCCGGACAACAACCACTACAGTCAGGGTTTAGTCCTGGACAACAACCACTACAGTCAGGGTTTAGTCCCGAACAACAACCACTACAGTCGGGGTTTAGTCCCGGACAACAACCACTACAGTCAGGGTTTAGTCCTGGACAACAACCACTACAGTCAGGGGTTAGTCCTGGACAACAACCACTACAATCAGGGTTTAGTCCTGGACAACAACCACTACAGTCAGGGGTTAGTCCTGAACAACAACCACTACAGTCAGGGTGTAGTCCTGGAGAACAACCACTACAGTCAGGGTTTAGTCCTGGAGAACAACCACTACAGTCAGGGTTTAGTCCTGAACAACAACCACTACAGTCAGGGTTTAGTCCTGAAGAACAACCACTACAGTCAGGGTTTAGTCCTGGACAACATCCACTACAGTCAGGGGTTAGTCCTGGACAACAACCACTACAGTCAGGGTTTAGTCCTTAACAACAACTACTACAGTCAGGGTTTAGTCCTGAAGAACAACCACTACAGTCAGGGTTTAGTCCTGGACAACAACCACTACAGTCAGGGGTTAGTCCTGGACAACAACCACTACAGTCAGGGTTTAGTCCTGGACATAGTACTACTACAGTCAGGGTTTAGTCCTGAACAACAACCACTACAGTCAGGGTTTAGTCCTGAACAACAACCACTACAGTCAGGGTTTAGTCCTGAACAACAACCACTACAGTCAGGATTTAGTCCTGAACAACAACCACTACAGTCGGGGTTTAGTCCTGAACAACAACCACTACAGTCAGGGTTTAGTCCTCGAGAGGCCAAATTTGCCAAAGCAAATGACTGGGATTTGGGCCCGTTTCCGAGAAATCACTATATCCTTTGCGTCGTGCTCGTTAAAGAAAAAATCTTTGTCCAGTTCGAAGTGAGTAATCGCTGTTCTGATGTCCAGAAGTTATTTATGGTGGTAAGAGACGGTAGCTGCAACATTATCTACAAAACAAGTTACAAACCAAGTGATGAAATAAACGTAATAGCACAGTCGGTTAGGAACCTCGTAAAATGGCAGCCATACTCTCCAGCGCCACCCAGGTGCTGGGTGTGTCTTTTTGCGAGGAGAGTGTGGACATGGGAGGTGGTGTGCTCCTCTCTCTCTGCTCTCTCCTTAATAATGGTCTGAAAGGCTGTTTCAAACAGCCTTAAGGTTAACTTAAACCATGACACTCCCAGTCTTGTAGAGGTTGATTGTTATCGTGGTGCTGTCAGGGTCGTCTGTCTCTGTGACTTTCAGCTTCCACCCATTACAGATTCCCTCTGTCTTTATGGAGGGGTAGTGAGAGCAGACTGCTGAGCGCCATGCATTTGGCTGGTCAGTGAGAAAGATGAGAGTACTAGTAAATGCTCTTCATAACTATAACCCCATTTTAAGGCATCCTGGTCTAGAAAACATTCTAGAATAGAACTTGCAACAACCGCTACAGTCGGGGTTTAGTCCTGAACAACAACCACTACAGTCAGGGTTTAGTCCTGAACAGCAACCACTACAGTCAGGGTTTAGTCCTGAACAACAACCACTACAGTCAGGGTTTAGTCCTGAACAGCAACCACTACAGTCAGGGTTTAGTCCTGAACAACAACCACTACAGTCAGGGTTTAGTCCTGGACAACAAGCACTCCAGTTTAGTCCTGAAGAACAACCACTACAGTCAAGGTTTAGTACGGAACAACCACTACAGTCAGGGTTTAGTCCTGGACAACCACTACAGTCGGGGTTTAGTCCTGGACATAGTACTACTACAACAACCACTACAGTCAGGGTTTAGTCCTGAACAACAACCACTACAGTCAGCGTTTAGTCCTGAACAACAACCACTACAGTCAGGGTTTAGTCCTGAAAAACAACCACTACAGTCAGGGTTTAGTCCTGGACATAGTACTATTACAACAACCACTACAGTCAGGGTTTAGTCCTGAACAACAACCACTACAGAGTCAGGGTTTAGTCCTGAACAACAACCACTACAGTCAGGGTTTAGTCCTGAACAACAACCACTACAGTCAGGGTTTAGTCCCGGACAACAACCACTACAGTCAGGGTTTAGTCCTGGACAACAACCACTACAGTCAGGGTTTAGTCCCGAACAACAACCACTACAGTCGGGGTTTAGTCCCGGACAACAACCACTACAGTCAGGGTTTAGTCCTGGACAACAACCACTACAGTCAGGGTTAGTCCTGGACAACAACCACTACAATCAGGGTTTAGTCCTGGACAACAACCACTACAGTCAGGGGTTAGTCCTGAACAACAACCACTACAGTCAGGGTGTAGTCCTGGAGAACAACCACTACAGTCAGGGTTTAGTCCTGGAGAACAACCACTACAGTCAGGGTTTAGTCCTGAACAACAACCACTACAGTCAGGGTTTAGTCCTGAAGAACAACCACTACAGTCAGGGTTTAGTCCTGGACAACATCCACTACAGTCAGGGGTTAGTCCTGGACAACAACCACTACAGTCAGGGTTTAGTCCTTAACAACAACTACTACAGTCAGGGTTTAGTCCTGAAGAACAACCACTACAGTCAGGGTTTAGTCCTGGACAACAACCACTACAGTCAGGGGTTAGTCCTGGACAACAACCACTACAGTCAGGGTTTAGTCCTGGACATAGTACTACTACAGTCAGGGTTTAGTCCTGAACAACAACCACTACAGTCAGGGTTTAGTCCTGAACAACAACCACTACAGTCGGGGTTTAGTCCTGAACAACAACCACTACAGTCAAGGTTTAGTCCTGAACAACCACTACAGTCAGGGTTTAGTCCTGAACAACAACTACTACAGTCAGGATTTATTCCTGAACAACAACCACTACAGTCAGGGTTTAGTCCTGAACAACAACCACTACAGTCAGGGTTTAGTCCTGGACAACAACCACTACAGTCAGGGTTTAGTCCTGAACAACAACCTCTACAGCCAGGGTTTAGTCCTGGACAACAACCACTACAGTCAGGGTTTAGTCCTGGACAACAACCACTACAGTCAGGGTTTAGTCCTGAACAACAACCTCTACAGCCAGGGTTTAGTCCTGAACAACAAGCACTACAGTCAGGGTTTAGTCCTGGACAACAACCACTACAATCATTGTTTAGTCCTGAACAACAACCACTACAGTCAGGGTTTAGTTCTGAACAACAACCACTACAGTCAGGGTTTAGTCCTGAAGAACAACCACTACAGTCAGGGTTTAGTCCTGGACAACAACCACTACAGTCAGGGTTTAGTCCTGGACAACAACCACTACAGTCAGGGTTTAGTCCTGAACAACAACCACTACAGTCGGGGTTTAGTCCTGAACAACAACCACTACAGTCAGGGTTTAGTCCTGAACAACAACCACTACAGTCAGGGTTTAGTCCTGAACAACCACTACAGTCAGGGTTTAGTCCCGGACAACAACCACTACAGTCAGGGTTTAGTCCCGGACAACAACCACTACAGTCAGGGTTTAGTCCTGAACAACAACCACTACAGTCAGGGTTTAGTCCCGGACAACAACCACTACAGTCAGGGTTTAGTCCTGAACAACAACCACTACAGTCAGGGTTTAGTCCTGAACAACAACCACTACAGTCGGGGTTTAGTCCTGAACAACAACCACTACAGTCAAGGTTTAGTCCTGAACAACCACTACAGTCAGGGTTTAGTCCTGAACAACAACCACTACAGTCGGGGTTTAGTCCTGAACAACAACCACTACAGTCAAGGTTTAGTCCTGAACAACCACTACAGTCAGGGTTTAGTCCTGAACAACAACCACTACAGTCAAGGTTTAGTCCTGAACAACCACTACAGTCAGGGTTTAGTCCCGGACAACAACCACTACAATCATTGTTTAGTCCTGGACAACAACCACTACAATCATTGTTTAGTCCTGAACAACAACCACTACAGTCAGGGTTTAGTCCTGAACAACAACCTCTACAGTCAGGGTGTAGTCCTGAAGAACAACCACTACAGTCAGGGTTTAGTCCTGAACAACAACCTCTACAGTCAGGGTGTAGTCCTGAAGAACAACCACTACAGTCAGGGTTTAATCCTGGAGAACAACCACTACAGTCAGGGTTTAGTCCTGAACAACCACTACAGTCAGGGTTTAGTCCTGAACAACAACCACTACAGTCAGGGTTTAGTCCTGAACAACAACCTCTATAGCCGGGGTTTAGTCCTGAACAACAAGCACTACAGTCAGGGTTTAGTCCTGGACAACAACCTCTATAGCCGGGGTTTAGTCCTGAACAACAAGCACTACAGTCAGGGTTTAGTCCTGAACAACAACCACTACAGTCGGGGTTTAGTCCTGAACAACAACCACTACAGTCAGGGTTTAGTCCTGAACAACAACCACTACAGTCAGGGTTTAGTCCTGAACAACAACCACTACAGTCAGGGTTTAGTCCTGAACAACAACCACTACAGTCGGGGTTTAGTCCTGAACAACAACCACTACAATCAGGGTTTAGTCCTGAACAACAACCACTACAGTCAGGGTGTAGTCCTGAACAACAACCACTACAGTCAGGGTTTAGTCCTGGACAACAACCACTACAATCAGGGTTTAGTCCTGAACAACAACCACTACAGTCAGGGTGTAGTCCTGAAGAACAACCACTACAGTCAGGGTTTAATCCTGGAGAACAACCACTACAGTCAGGGTTTAGTCCTGGACAACAACCACTACAGTCAGGGTTTAGTCCTGGACAACAACCACTACAGTCAGGGTTTAGTCCTACTCTACATCATTTCACAATTATTCACTCTACAACACTTCACTCTACAACACTTCACTCTACAACACTTCACTCTACAACACTTCACTCTACAACACTTCACTTCACTATACAACACTTCACTTCACTATACAACACTTCACTTCACTATACAACACTTCACTTCACTATACAACACTTCACTTCACTATACAACACTTCACTTCACTATACAACACTTCACTTCACTATACAACACTTCACTCTACAAGACTTCACTCTACAACACTTCACTCTACAACACTTCACTCTACAACACTTCACTCTACAACACTTCATTCTACAACACTTCACTTCATTCTACAACACTTCACTTCATTCTACAACACTTCATTCTACAACACTTCATTCTACAACACTTCACTCTACAACACTTCACTCTACAACACTTCATTCTACAACACTTCACCCTACAGCACTTCACTCTACAGCACTTCACTCTACAGCACTTCACTCTACAGCACTTCACTCTACAGCACTTCACTCTACAGCACTTCACTCTACAGCACTTCACTCTACAGCACTTCACTCTACAACACTTCACTCTACAACACTTCACTCTACAACACTTCACTCTACAACACTTCACTCTACAACATTTCAGTCTACAACACTTCACTTCACTCTACAACACTTCACTTCACTCTACAACACTTCACTCTACAACACTCCACTTTACAACACTTCATTATACAACACTTCACTCTACAACACTTCACTTCACTATACAACACTTCACTCTACAACACTTCACTTCACTCTACAACACTCCACAACACTTCACTCCACTCTACAACACTTCACTTCACTGTACAACACTTTACTTCACAACACTTCACTCTACAACACTCCACTTTACAACACTTCACTCTACAACACTCCACAACACTTCATTATACAACACTTCACTCTACAACACTTCACTCCACTCTGCAACACTTCACTCCACTCTACAACACTTCATTCTACAACACTTCACTCTACAACACTTCACTCTACAACACTTCACTCTACTCTACAACACTTCACTCTACAACACTTCACAAAGCTATTAATGCATCCCAAATGGCACCTTATTCCTTACAGAGTACACTACATTTTAACCAGATAAAGTGCTTACTCTACACAGTGAGAAAGTGTAATCAGAGAAGGGGTTGAGGGATGGGCCGGTTGTCAAAGGCTGTGCGATTCTCATCCATATGACACACACACACTGTCTTCAACAACAGAGAGAGTCATCCATCAAGCTCTGCTCAGGAGATTATTTCTCTCCCTCTCTCCCTCTCCCTCCCCAATTCACGGGGCTTTATTGGCATGGGAAAAATATGTTAACATTGCCAAAGCAAGTGAAGTAGATACTATACAAAAGTGAAATAAACAATAAAAATGAACAGTAAACAGTACACTCACAGAAGTTGCAAAAGAATAAAGACATTTCAAATGTCATTATGTCTATATACAGTGTTGTAATGATGTGCAAAAGTACAAAAGGGGAAATAAACAAACATAAATATGGGTTGTATTTACAATGGTGTTTGTTCTTCACTGGTTGACCTTTTCTTGTGGCAACAGGTCACACATCTTGCTGCTGTGATGCACAATGTGATATTTCACCCAGGAGATATGTGAGTTTATCAAAACCGGGTTTGATTTTGAAATCCTTGTGGATCTGTGTAATCTGAGGGAAATATGTGTCTCTAATATGGTCATACATTTGGCAGGTGGTCAGGAAGTGGAAATCAGTCTCCACCTCATTTTGTGGACAGTGAGCACATAGCCTGTCTTCTCTTGAGAGCCAGGTCTGCCAACGGCGGCCTTTCTCAATAGCAAGGCTATGCTCACTGAGTCTGTACATAGTCAAAGCTTTCCTTAAGTTTGGGTCAGTCACAGTGGTCAGGTATTCTGCCACTGTGTACTCTCTGTTTCGGGCCATATAGCATTCTAGTTTGCTCAGTTATTTTGTTAATTCTTTCCAACTTGTCAAGTAATTATCTTTTTGTTTTCTCATGATTTGGTTGGGTCTAATTGTGCTGCTGTCCTTGGGCTCTGTGGGGTCTGTTTGTGTTTGTGAACAGAGCCCCAGGACCAGCTTGCAAGTATTTTTAGCCAGATCCTAATTGGTAAGTCAAATGTTATGTTCCATTTGATGGCATAGAAGGCCCTTCTTGCCTTGTCTCAGATTGTTCACAGCTTTGTGGAAGTTACCTGTGGTGCTGATGTTCACGCTGAGTTATGTATAGTGTGCTCTAGGGCAACAGTGTCGAGATGGAAATTGTATTTGTGGTCCTGGCAACTGAACCTTTTTGAAACACCATTGTTTTGGTCTTACTGAGATTTACTGTCAGGGCCCAGGTCTGTCAGGGCCCAGGTCTGGCAGAATCTTTGCAGAAGATCTAGGTTCTGCTGTAGGCCCTCCTTGGTTGGTGACAGAAGCACCAGATCATGAGCAAAAAGTAGACATTTGACTTCAGATACAAGTAGGGTGAGGCCGGGTGCTACAGACTGTTCTAGTGCCCTCGCCAATTTGTTGATAAATATGTTTCCATCAATTTGTATAGCATGCCAAAATGAGTCAAAAGCTTTTTTGAAATCAACAAAGCATGAGAAGACTTTGCCTTTGTTGTTTTGTTTGTCAATTAGGGTGAGCAGGGTGAATACGTGGTCTGTCACGGTAGTTTGGTAAAAAGCCAAATTGACTTTTGCTCAGTAGATTGTTTTCACTTTGGAAATGTACAAGTCTGCTGTTCATGATAATGCAGAGGATTTTCCCAAGGTTGGTGTTGACGCAGATCCCACGGTCGTTATTGGGGTCAACTTTGACTCCACGTTTGTGTATTGGGGTGATCAGTCCTTGGTTCCAAATATTGGGGAAGATGCCAGAGCTAAGGATGATGTTAAAGAGTTTTAGTATAGCCAATTGGAATTCGTGGTCTGTATATTTTTTCATCATTTCATTGAGGATACCATCAACACCACAGGCCTTTTTGGGTTGGAGGGTTTGTATTTTGTCCTGTACTTCATTCAATGTAATTGGAGAATCCAGTGGGTTCTGGTAGTCTTTAGTAGTTGATTCTAAGATTTGTATTTGATCATGTAGATGTTTTTGCTCTTTGTTCTTTGTTGTAGAGCCAAAAATATTGGAGAAGTGGTTTATCCACACATCTCCGTTTTGGATAGATAACTCTTCGTGTTGTTTGTTTAGAGTTTTCCAATTTTCCCAGAAGTGGTTTCTTCTTCAATTACATTGAGCTGATTTCTGACGTGCTGTTCCTTCTTTTCCCGTAGTGTATTTCTGTATTGTTTTAGTGATTCTCCATAGTGAAGGAGTCGGCTCAGGTTTTCTGGGTCTCTATGTTTTTGATTGAATAGGGTTCTTTCTTAGGTTTTTGCATTATTCATCAAACCATTTGTCATTGTTATACATTTTCTTACATTTAGTGTTTGACATTTTTTTATTTGAAGCTGAGTGGTCAAATATACTGTTTTAGTTTTTTACTGACAAGTTTACACCTTCACTATTATAGTGAAACAATTTGTCCCGGAAGTTGTCGAACAGGGATTGAATTTATTGTTGCCTTTGTTGCCTAATATATATTCTCTCTCTCTCTCCCTACCCCTCTCTCTCTACCCCTCTCTCTCTACCCCTCTCTCTCTACCCCTCTCTCTCTACCCCTCTCTCTCTACCTCTCTCTCTCTCTCTCTCTCTCTCTCTCTCTCTCTCTCTCTCTCTCTCTCTCTCTCTCTCTCTCTCTCTCTCTCTCTCTCTCCTCCCTCTCTCTCTCCCTCTCTCTCTCTCTCTCTCTCTCTCTCTCTCTCTCTCTCTCTCTCTCTCTCTCTCTCTCTCTCTCTCTCTCTCTCTCTCTCTCTCTCTCTCTCTCTCTCTCTCTCTCTCTCTCTCCCTCTCTCTCTCTCTCTCTCTCTCTCTCTCTCTCATCAACTCTTCTCGTAACAGTAATTTATCTGTGTTGCCGTCTAGCTCACTGTATCTACAATATCTCCCATTTATCACAGGTTCACTTTTATTCCCTCCTCCAGCTCTCTCTTCTTTCTCACTCTCTCTCTCTGGTTCACTTTTATTCCCTCCTCCAGACAGCTCTCTCTTCTTTCTCACTCTCTTTTAGGGCCCAGCGTCAGCAAGTAGCCCATGGCTAAGCTTACAGACAGACAACATTAAAACATGATGACAAAATTATGACATTTCTATTCTGCTCACGACACTCCATATAATGCCCCTCCCCCATTTCTCTTTGTGTTGAAAATGTATGAGTTCACCAGCGATTCCCAAAGCAGAAAAGGCCAAAAGGCACTGAGCGAGAGATTACCCAGTCCAGGGAACGCTTATCAAGGAGAGCGAGAGAGAATGCTCTCCCCTTCACTCATAATTGCTTTTCCGTCCCACGCAGCAAGAGAGAGCAGGTGTGAGGGGAGAGAGAGAAAGACAGAGATAGAAAAAGAGACAAATAGAGACAGAGAGAGAAAGACAGAGATAGAGAAAGAGACAGATAGAGACAGAGAAAGAAAGACAGAGAGAGGCAAAACTCAGTAAGACAAAAATAATGGTGTTCCAAAAAAGGTCCAGTTGCCAGGACAACAAATACAAATTCCATCTGGACACCGTTGCCCTAGAGCACACACAAAACTATACATACCTGGGCCTAAACATCAGCACCAGAGGTAACTTCCACAAAGCTGTGAACCATATGAGAGACAAGGCAAGAAGGGCATTCTGTGCCATCAAAAGGGATATAAAATTCGACTTACCAATTAACTGAGTACAGACTCAATGAGCATAGCCTTGCTATTGAGAATGGCCACAGTAGGCAGACCTGGCTCTCAAGAGAAGATAGCAGGTAGCCTAGTGGTTAGAGCATTCGACTAGATCAAATCCCTGAGCTGACAAGGTACACATCTGTCGTTCTGCCCCTGAACAGGCAGTTAACCCACTGTTCCTAGGCCGTCATTGTAAATAAGAATTTGTTCTTAACTGACTTGCCGAGTTAAATAAAGGTTTAAAAAAAGAGAAGACAGGCTATGTGCACACTGCCCACAAAATGAGGTGGAAACTGAGCTGCACCTCCTGCCAAATGTATGACCATATTAAAGACACATACAGTGCCTTGCGAAAGTATTCGGCCCCCTTGAACTTTGCGACCTTTTGCCACATTTCAGGCTTCAAACATAAAGATATAAAACTGTATTTTTTTGTGAAGAATCAACAACAAGTGGGACACAATCATGAAGTGGAAAGACATTTATTGGATATTTCAAACTTTTTTAACAAATCAAAAACTGAAAAATTGGGCGTGCAAAATTAGCCCCCTTAAGTTAATACTTTGTAGCGCCACCTTTTGCTGCGATTACATACCTTAAGGGAACATTTCGACAATCACCGTATGGTTAGTGAGAAAGTCCCTATTGGAACTGTACGGTCCCTTACTAGACGTCCGAAAACATTTTAGAAATTCGGGGACGGCGTCGGGCCGAGCGGTAGGGCCAGACCTACCGGGAAGTCATCAAATGAACTTTGTCGGACATTCGGTTTTCGTTTAATAAAATAAACAAATTTTAGCCCATTTTTGCGCAATGCCGGAATATCCCACAAGAGGGCATAAGCAATCATATTGCTATTGGACAAAACATCCCGAATCACGACGTGCCATATCTCGGAAACTGAAAATATTTCGAAGCCGAAACTTGGTGAGCGTAGGTTTGGCATTATGGGAAGATGGCCCCGAACAAGATGGCGTCTAGGCCTCAACGGTTTTTGAGTTATGGCCATATTTCTGGGATTAAAGGTCCAAAATGAAAATAGAGAAAAGATTTTTTCACTTCACGTCAAAGTCAAGGAGCCTCCGGTGTCAATAAAAAAATCGGCCATTTATCTATCGTCATTTACGAGAAATCGTACGGTGACCAGATCGTGATGTTCAGATATGGGTGTTTTTTTTTCAACGGTTACAGATCCAGTTGCAGGGTGTTCATACGAGTATTTTTAAAATGTGCTGCGGAGCTCTGCGACATTTCTGTGATTTTCTATGATTTTCTGAAATAACACACACTCACTAAACCCTCCGTAAATAACTCAGTTCTTAACGTAAAGACTTAAAACTCAGGATTCTGTAAAGGCATACCCCAATGAGGATATGAGTTTATTTATAGCTTCCTGTGCCAACCGGAAGTGCCATAATTGGTGTCTCAGGGGCTGTTTGGAAGGGTTAAAAAAATCAGATCTGTCCAAAACTTCATATGTGTGATTAGACAACCCCCATGAACTGTAAATCAGTCATTTTTCCCAACAGATGTCAAAGAAAAGCTCTCACACACACACACACAGCAAGGATGGAGTGACAAAGCGTGGTGTTTAAAGACACAGAGAGCAGGCAATGGCATAAACATAATCCCAAGGCCGTGCCGAGTCCAACGAGGTGCCCCGCTGACCGTAGCTCACTCGGTCTGAGCGCAGCGACCATGAGAAAAATAGGCCCACAATGAAGCCTGCACCACAATGTCATTTGATTTTGGGTGACAGCGGCGGAACCGTTAGGTTTAGAAGGACAATTCAAACACAGGACTGTTCCTAAGGTCCTCCCGATCTGTGCAAGCCTAACCTTGACTGTGTGGCATTAACCTTTCACAGTTAAAAGAAGGTGTTTACAAAAAAACAGTGTGCATTGACTTCTCTCCCCATAGGAATACATTGCCTGCTCCCCTAAATACAACCTGGGGTCTTTATGGGTTATGAATGCTGTATGAACCTGTCTTCTATGACATTCCATCAGACCACTATGAGGTCTACCTGTGTCGATTCTAAGCTTCCTGGAGCAACCGGAAGTGGTTAAATTGACCCAAAAGGTATTTGGATGTACATCACCTCGAAAGGTGCCGAGGCCTCTGCATTATTCAACCCTGTGTAGATCAGTCAATTCTCAACTTAAAGACTTAAAACTCAGGATTCCCTAGGTTTCTATGTCAGTCAAGACATGTGTGTATTTATAGCTTCCTGTGCCAACCGGAAGTGCCATAATTGGTGTCTCAGGGGCTGTTTGGAAGGGTTAAAAAAATCAGATCTGTCCAAAACTTCATATGTGTGATTAGACAACCCCCATGAACTGTAAATCAGTCATTTTTCCCATAAAAATTCAAAGGAAAAATAAATCACACAGATACACAACTTGGATGGAGGGACGTATTGGGGTGTGTAGAGACTGACAGTGCCTCCAATAGTTAGCTTTGTTCGAGCTAAAAAGAACCGTCAGACCTAGAGTTCCGAAACTTTAGAATCCTGTTCTAGACCTCAGGTAGATAGTGCGTGGTGAGTTACGGCGCTCTAGGAGGTTCTCGGACCGAGAAACAGCGTCGAACATTTGCAATGACTTCAATTCATTTTGACCATTACGAAAATGGCGACATTTAGAAATGTCCCAGAGACACAAGACTAGGTGCATTGTGACCGTCTCGGCCCATAGAGACAGAACCCAACATCTCGGTCCGATAGCTCATTCAAGGACCCCGTAGCAAGGCATTGAAAAAAGTGGATTTTCAGCACCAATTAGGCTTTTACTCGGACACCAAATGACCTATCGGGCCGAAACTCGGGATTCGGGGTCGCCTCACATAGGACTACACATAATGTCCGAACTGGCCCCGCAGCTAGAAAGTAACTATGTGTTTTATGGTTTTTTAATGTTTTGTACCGAAGGCCTTGTGAATTTTGGGCCAGCTCTGAAGTATGTTATACTTGGCTCCTAAATGAGTTGGGAAAAGTGGGTTTGGTGTCAGTTTGTATCCGTTTGGTGTCAGAATGATATCAAATTGACTGATGGACGGTGACTTGCAGGTGACTCTTGTCCATTAGCAATATGTTTAAGCGGTGAGGTACCATCACCAAAAGCGACATTCTGAAATCAACCCAAACGAGCGATGGAGAGGTACCAGTATCACTGCCCAGACATCCCTATGTCATCGGGCCAGTCAATTTGGCATTCCTGCATGATTTTTATGGCATGACAAATTGGTAATGGTGACTGCCCAGTTAACCATATGGCAAATGCACAGTGACTTTGAAAGAGTGAGAAAAATCACCAAATGGACATTCTGGAATCAACCCTAACGAGTGATGGAGAGGTACCAGAATCACTGCCAAGCCATCCCGACTTCATCGGGCCAGTCAATTTGGCATTCCTGCACAAATTTTCAGTGACTTTGCAAAAGTAAGGAACATTTGCAATATGTTTTAACAGTGAGGTACCATCACCAAAAGCGACATTCTGAAATCAACCCAAACGAGCGATGGAGAGGTACCAGTATCACTGCCCAGCCATCCTGAGGTCATCGGGCCAGTCAATTTGGCATTCCTGCATGATTTTTATAGCATGACAAATTGGTGATGGTGACTGCCCAGTTAACCATATGGCAAATGCACAGTGACTTTGAAAGAGTGAGAAAAATCACCAAATGGACATTCTGGAATCAACCCTAACGAGCGATGGAGAGGTACCATAATCACTGCCCAGACATCCCGAGGTCATCGGGCCAGTCAATTTGGCATTCCTGCACAAATTTTCAGTGACTTTGCAAAAGTAAGGAACATTTGCAATATGTTTTAACAGTGAGGTACCATCACCAAAAGCGACATTCTGAAATCAACCCAAACGAGCAATGGAGAGGTACCAGTATCACTGCCCAGCCATCCTGAGGTCATCGGGCCAGTCAATTTGGCATTCCTGCATGATTTTTATGGCATGACAAATTGGTGATGGTGACTGCCCAGTTAACCATATGGCAAATGCACAGTGACTTTGAAAGAGTGAGAAAAATCACCAAATGGACATTCTGGAATCAACCCTAACGAGTGATGGAGAGGTACCATAATCACTGCCCAGACATCCCGAGGTCATCGGGCCAGTCAATTTGGCATTCCTGCACAAATTTTCAGTGACTTTGCAAAAGTAAGGAACATTTGCAATATGTTTTAACAGTGAGGTACCATCACCAAAAGCGACATTCTGAAATCAACCCAAACGAGCGATGGAGAGGTACCAGTATCACTGCCCAGCCATCCCGAGGTCATCGGGCCAGTCAATTTGGCATTCCTGCAAGAATTTTTAGTGACTTTGCAAAAGTAAGGAACATTTGCAATATGTTTAAGCGGTGAGGTACCGTCACCAAAAGCGACATTCTGAAATCAACCCAAACGAGCGATGGAGAGGTACCAGAATAACTGCCCAGCCATCCCTATGTCATCGGGCCAGTCAATTTGGCATTCCTACATGATTTTTATGGCATGACAAATTGGTGATGGTGACTGCCCAGTTAACCATATGGCAAATGCACAGTGACTTTGCAAAAGTGAGAAAACATGACCAAATGGACATTCTGAAATCAACACAAACAATGGCATCACCATAGTGTCCAGACTGTGCCGAGTCCAACGAGGTGTCCCGCTTGACCGTAGCTCGCTCGGTCTGAGCGCGGCGACCATGAGAAAAATAGGCCCAATATGAAGCCTTCACCAGTACGTCATTTGATTTTGGGTGACAGCGGCGGAACCGTTAGGTTTAGAAAGACAATTCAACCACAGGACTGTTCCTAAGGTCCTCCTGATCTGTCCAAGCCTATCCTTGACCGTGTGACATTAACCCTTCACAGTCAAAAGAAGGTGTTTACATAAAAACAGTGTTCATTGACTTCTCTCCCATAGGAATATATTGGCTGCTCCACTAAATACAACCTGGAGTCTATATGGGTTATGAATGTTGTATGAACCTGTCTTTGGTACCAGTCCATCAGACCACTATAAGGTCTACCTGTGTCGATTCTAAGCTTCCTGGACCAACCGGAAGTGGTTCAAATCGCCCTAAAAGTGTATACCCATACACTGCCTGCAATTTGATAGACATAGTGCATTGAACCCTGTGTAAATCAGTCAGTTTTAATGGTAAAGACTTAAAACTCAGGATTCTCTAATGGAATAGCCCAATGAGGATGTATGTTGAGTTACAGCTTCCTGTGACAACCGGAAGTGCCATAATTGGTGTCTCATGGGCTGTTTGGAGGGGTTAAAAATATCAGATCTTTCCAAAACTTCATATATATGATTAGGCAACCCCCATGAACTGTAAATCAGTCATTTTTCCCATAAAAATTCAAAGGAAAACTAAATCACACAGATACACAACATGGATGGAGGGACGTATCATTGGGGTGCGTAGAGACTGACAGTGCCTCCAATAGTTAGCTTTGAATGATATCAAATTGACTGATGGACAGTGACTTGCAGGTGACTCTTGTCCATTAGCAATATGTTTAAGCGGTGAGGTACCATCACCAAAAGCGACATTCTGAAATCAACCCTAACGAACGATGGAGAGGTACCAGTATCACTGCCCAGCCATCCCGAGGTCATCGGGCCAGTCAATTTGGCATTCCTGCATGATTTTTATGGCATGACAAATTGGTGATGGTGACTGCCCAGTTAACCATATGGCAAATGCACAGTGACTTTGAAAGAGTGAGAAAATCACCAAATGGACATTCTGGAATCAACCCTAACGAGTGATGGAGAGGTACCAGAATCACTGCCAAGCCATTCCGAGTTCATCGGGCCAGTCAATTTGGCATTCCTGCACAAATTTTCAGTGACTTTGCAAAAGTCAGAAAACATTTGCAATATGTTTTAACAGTGAGGTACCATCACCAAAAGCGACATTCTGAAATCAAGCCAAACGAGCGATGGAGAGGTGCCAAAATCACTGCCCAGCCATCCCGAGGTCATCGGGTCAGTCAATTTGGCATTCCTGCATGATTTTTATAGCATGACAAATTGGTGATGGTGACTGCCCAGTTAACCATATGGCAAATGCACAGTGACTTTGAAAGAGTGAGAAAAATCACCAAATGGACATTCTGGAATCGACCCTAACGAGTGATGGAGAGGTACCAGAATCACTGCCAAGCCATCCCGAGTTCATCGGGCCAGTCAATTTGGCATTCCTGCACAAATTTTCAGTGACTTTGCAAAAGTAAGGAACATTTGCAATATGTTTTAACAGTGAGGTACCATCACCAAAAGCGACATTCTGAAATCAACCCAAACGAGCCATGGAGAGGTACCAGTATCACTGCCCAGCCATCCCGAGGTCATCGGGCCAGTCAATTTGGCATTCCTGCAAAAATTTTCAGTGACTTTGCAAAAGTAAGGAACATTTGCAATATGTTTTAACAGTGAGGTACCATCACCAAAAGCGACATTCTGAAATCAACCCAAACGAGCCATGGAGAGGTACCAGTATCACTGCCCAGACATCCCTATGTCATCGGGCCAGTCAATTTGGCATTCCTGCATGATTTTTATGGCATGACAAATTGGTGATGGTGACTGCCCAGTTAACCATATGGCAAATGCACAGTGACTTTGCAAAAGTGAGAAAACATGACCAAATGGACATTCTGAAATCAACACAAACAATGGCATCACCATAGTGTCCAGACTATGCCGAGTCCAACGAGGTGCCCCGCTTGACCGTAGCTCGCTCGGTCTGAGCGCGGCGACCATGAGAAAAATAGGCCCAATATGAAGCCTTCACCAGTACGTCATTTGATTTTGGGTGACAGCGGCGGAACCGTTAGGTTTAGAAAGACAATTCAACCACAGGACTGTTCCTAAGGTCCTCCTGATCTGTCCAAGCCTATCCTTGACCGTGTGACATTAACCCTTCACAGTCAAAAGAAGGTGTTTACATAAAAACAGTGTTCATTGACTTCTCTCCCCATAGGAATATATTGGCTGCTCCACTAAATACAACCTGGAGTCTATATGGGTTATGAATGTTGTATGAACCTGTCTTTGGTACCAGTCCATCAGACCACTATAAGGTCTACCTGTGTCGATTCTAAGCTTCCTGGACCAACCGGAAGTGGTCCAAATCGCCCTAAAAGTGTGTACCCATACACTGCCTGCAATTTGATGGACATAGTGCATTGAACCCTGTGTAAATCAGTCAGTTTTCATGGTAAAGACTTAAAACTCAGGATTCTCTAATGGAATACCCCAATGAGGATGTATGTTGAGTTACAGCTTCCTGTGCCAACCGGAAGTGCCATAATTGGTCTCTCATGGGCTGTTTGGAGGGGTTAAAAATATCAGATCTTTCCAAAACTTCATATATATGATTAGGCAACCCCCATGAACTGTAAATCAGTCATTTTTCCCATAAAAATTCAAAGGAAAACTAAATCACACAGATACACAACATGGATGGAGGGACGTATCATTGGGGTGCGTAGAGACTGACAGTGCCTCCAATAGTTAGCTTTGAATGATATCAAATTGACTGATGGACAGTGACTTGCAGGTGACTCTTGTCCATTAGCAATATGTTTAAGCGGTGAGGTACCATCACCAAAAGCGACATTCTGAAATCAACCCTAACGAACGATGGAGAGGTACCAGTATCACTGCCCAGCCATCCCGAGGTCATCGGGCCAGTCAATTTGGCATTCCTGCATGATTTTTATGGCATGACAAATTGGTGATGGTGACTGCCCAGTTAACCATATGGCAAATGCACAGTGACTTTGAAAGAGTGAGAAAAATCACCAAATGGACATTCTGGAATCAACCCTAACGAGTGATGGAGAGGTACCAGAATCACTGCCAAGCCATTCCGAGTTCATCGGGCCAGTCAATTTGGCATTCCTGCACAAATTTTCAGTGACTTTGCAAAAGTCAGAAAACATTTGCAATATGTTTTAACAGTGAGGTACCATCACCAAAAGCGACATTCTGAAATCAAGCCAAACGAGCGATGGAGAGGTGCCAAAATCACTGCCCAGCCATCCCGAGGTCATCGGGCCAGTCAATTTGGCATTCCTGCATGATTTTTATAGCATGACAAATTGGTGATGGTGACTGCCCAGTTAACCATATGGCAAATGCACAGTGACTTTGAAAGAGTGAGAAAAATCACCAAATGGACATTCTGGAATCGACCCTAACGAGTGATGGAGAGGTACCAGAATCACTGCCAAGCCATCCCGAGTTCATCGGGCCAGTCAATTTGGCATTCCTGCACAAATTTTCAGTGACTTTGCAAAAGTAAGGAACATTTGCAATATGTTTTAACAGTGAGGTACCATCACCAAAAGCGACATTCTGAAATCAACCCAAACGAGCCATGGAGAGGTACCAGTATCACTGCCCAGCCATCCCGAGGTCATCGGGCCAGTCAATTTGGCATTCCTGCAAAAATTTTCAGTGACTTTGCAAAAGTAAGGAACATTTGCAATATGTTTTAACAGTGAGGTACCATCACCAAAAGCGACATTCTGAAATCAACCCAAACGAGCCATGGAGAGGTACCAGTATCACTGCCCAGACATCCCTATGTCATCGGGCCAGTCAATTTGGCATTCCTGCATGATTTTTATGGCATGACAAATTGGTGATGGTGACTGCCCAGTTAACCATATGGCAAATGCACAGTGACTTTGCAAAAGTGAGAAAACATGACCAAATGGACATTCTGAAATCAACACAAACAATGGCATCACCATAGTGTCCAGACTATGCCGAGTCCAACGAGGTGCCCCGCTTGACCGTAGCTCGCTCGGTCTGAGCGCGCGACCATGAGAAAAATAGGCCCAATATGAAGCCTTCACCAGTACGTCATTTGATTTTGGGTGACAGCGGCGGAACCGTTAGGTTTAGAAAGACAATTCAACCACAGGACTGTTCCTAAGGTCCTCCTGATCTGTCCAAGCCTATCCTTGACCGTGTGACATTAACCCTTCACAGTCAAAAGAAGGTGTTTACATAAAAACAGTGTTCATTGACTTCTCTCCCCATAGGAATATATTGGCTGCTCCACTAAATACAACCTGGAGTCTATATGGGTTATGAATGTTGTATGAACCTGTCTTTGGTACCAGTCCATCAGACCACTATAAGGTCTACCTGTGTCGATTCTAAGCTTCCTGGACCAACCGGAAGTGGTCCAAATCGCCCTAAAAGTGTGTACCCATACACTGCCTGCAATTTGATGGACATAGTGCATTGAACCCTGTGTAAATCAGTCAGTTTTCATGGTAAAGACTTAAAACTCAGGATTCTCTAATGGAATACCCCAATGAGGATGTATGTTGAGTTACAGCTTCCTGTGCCAACCAGAAGTGCCATAATTGGTCTCTCATGGGCTGTTTGGAGGGGTTAAAAAAATCAGATCTTTCCAAAACTTCATATATATGATTAGGCAACCCCCATGAACTGTAAATCAGTCATTTTTCCCATAAAAATTCAAAGGAAAACTAAATCACACAGATACACAACATGGATGGAGGGACGTATCATTGGGGTGCGTAGAGACTGACAGTGCCTCCAATAGTTAGCTTTGAATGATATCAAATTGACTGATGGACGGTGACTTGCAGGTGACTCTTGTCCATTAGCAATATGTTTAAGCGGTGAGGTACCATCACCAAAAGCGACATTCTGGAATCAACCCAAACGAGCGATGGAGAGGTACCAGAATCACTGCCCAGCCATCCCGAGTTCATCAGGCCAGTCAATTTGGCATTCCTGCATGATTTTTATGGCATGACAAATTGGTGATGGTGACTGCCCAGTTAACCATATGGCAAATGCACAGTGACTTTGCAAAAGTGAGAAAACATAAACAAATGGACATGATGAAATCAACACCACGAGTGATTGAAAGGAACAACAATCACTGCCCGGCCATCCCGAGTTCATCAGGCCAGTCAATTTTGCATTTCTGAAGGATTTTTGAGCATGTCAAATTTCTTATGACATTTGGCCCCCACAAAACATATGCCTTATGCACAAGCAAAAAAAAAAAAAACATTATGATAATAAAATATGACTAAAGTATGTTGATACAGTTCTTATACTTGTGTAACTGACACAAAATTCGAAAATTTTTCGAAAAACGGTCCAGAAAGCACTTTTTTAGGGGTGTGTGAAGTTTTTTATGAAATTTAATAATTTTTGACTTTTGACTTCTGACTTCCTATGAAATCATATTGCAAATGGACAAAACATATGCAATATGCGCAAGTAAAAAAATTTAAAAAATTATGATAATATAATTGGACAAAAGTATTTTCATACAGTTCTTATACATGTGTAATTGTCAAAAAAAGCGAAAGAATTTCGAAAAACGGTCCAGAAAGCACTTTTTTAAGGGGTGATACGTTTTTTTCAAAAAATTCGTTTTTTCAAAATTTGGCTTTTGGATGTTGACTTGGAGTCCAATATCAATATGAAAAACCATGGTGGAGTGCAATCGCCACCTGTTGGATTTTTGAAGTGTTACAACTGGCAATACCCTTATGGCAATAGAAGTAAACTTTGCATGAATCAACGCCGCTTTGGGTGGTATTGGCCAATGTGTACATGGTTTGTCCTATGCCAATAATTTGCCATTCATTTTTGTCCACTACGGGGGTGAAATCCCTTACAGCTGTAAGTCGCTTGGGGTATGTCTCTATCAGTTTTGCACATCGAGAGACTGAAATGTTTTCCCATTCCTCCTTGCAAAACAGCTCAAGCCCAGTGAGGTTGGATGGAGGGCATTTGTGAACAGCAGTTTTCAGTTCTTTCCACAGATTCTCGATTGGATTCAGGTCTGGACTTTGACTTGGCCATTCTAACACCTGGATATGTTTATTTTTGAACCATTCCATTGTAGATTTTGCTTTATGTTTTGGATCATTGTCTTGTTGGAAGACAAATCTCTGTCCCAGTCTCAGGTCTTTTGCAGACTCCATCAGGTTTTCTTCCAGAATGGTCCTGTATTTGGCTCCATCCATCTTCCCATCAATTTTAACCATCTTCCCTGTCCCTGCTGAAGAAAAGCAGGCCCAAACCATGATGCTGCCACCACCATGTTTGACAGTGGGGATGGTGTGGTCAGGGTAATGGGCTGTGTTGCTTTTACGCCAAACATAACATTTTGCATTGTTGCCAAAAAGTTCAATTTTGGTTTCATCTGACCAGAGCACCTTCTTCCACATGTTTGGTGTGTCTCCCAGGTGGCTTGTGGCAAACTTTAAACAACACTTTTTATGGATATCTTTAAGAAATGGCTTTCTTCTTGCTACTCTTCCATAAAGGCCAGATTTGTGCAATATACGACTGATTGTTGTCCTATGGACAGAGTCTCACACCTCAGCTGTAGATCTCTGCAGTTCATCCAGAGTGATCATGGGCCTCTTGGCTGCATCTTTGATCAGTCTTCTCCTTGTATGAGCTGAAAGTTTAGAGGGACGGCCAGGTCTTGGTAGATTTGCAGTGGTCTGATACTCCTTCCATTTCAATATTATCGCTTGCACAGTGCTCCTTGGGATGTTTAAAGCTTGGGAAATCTTTTTGCATCCAAATCCGGCTTTAAACTTCTTCACAACAGTATCTCGGACCTGCCTGGTGTGTTCCTTGTTCTTCATGATGCTCTCTGCGCTTTTAACGGACCTCTGAGACTATCACAGTGCAGGTGCATTTATACGGAGACTTGATTACACACAGGTGGATTGTATTTATCATCATTAGTCATTTAGGTCAACATTGGATCATTCAGAGATCCTCACTGAACTTCTGGAGAGAGTTTGCTGCACTGAAAGTAAAGGGGCTGAATAATTTTGCACGCCCAATTTTTCAGTTTTTGATTTGTTAAAAAAGTTTGAAATATCCAATAAATGTCATTCCACTTCATGATTGTGTCCCACTTGCTGTTGATTCTTCACAAAAAATACAGTTTTATATCTTTATGTTTGAAGCCTGAAATGTGGCAAAAGGTCGCAAAGTTCAAGGGGGCCAAACACTTTCACAAGGCACTGTATTTCCCTCAGATTATACAGATCCAAAAATAATTTGAAAATAAACTCCCATATCTACTGGGTGAAACACCACAGCAGCAGCATTTGTGACCTTATGCAACCAGTGAAGAACAACCACCATTGTAAATACAACCCATATTTATGTCTATCTATTTTCCCTTTTGTACTTTAACTATTTGCACATAATATGACACTTGAAATGTCTTTATTCTTTTGGAACTTTTGGATGTGTAATGTTTACTGAACATTTTTATTGTTTATTTCACTTTTGTTAAGTATCTACTTGTTTTGGCAAGGTTAACATGTGAAATGGATATCTAGTTAGCGTGGTGCGCGCTAATAGCATTTCAATCAGTGACGTCCCTCGCTCTGAGACCTTGAAGTAGTTGTTTCCCTTGTTCTGCAAGGCTTTTGTGGTGCGATGGGTCATTTTAGTTAGTTTGTTAGTGTTTCTGTAGATTGGGGGCTTTCATCAAGGTTAGTGTTTCTGTAGGTTGGGCTTTCATCAAGGTGTTTCTGTAGGTTGGGCTTTCATCAAGGTGTTTCTGTAGGTTGGGCTTTCATCAAGGTGTTTCTGTAGGTTGGGCTTTCATCAAGGTTAGTGTTTCTGTAGTTTGGGCTTTCATCAAGGTTAGTGTTTCTTTAGGTTGGGGGGCTTTCATCAAGGTTAGTGTTTCTATAGGTTGGGGGCTTTCATCAAGGTGTTTCTATAGGTTGGGCTTTCATCAAGGTGTTTCTGTAGGTTGGGCTTTCATCAAGGTTAGTGTTTCTGTAGGTTGGGGGCTTTCATCAAGGTTAGTGTTTCTGTAGGTTGGGCGTTCATCAAGGTTAGTGTTTCTGTAGGTTGGGCTTTCATCAAGGTTAGTGTTTCTGTAGGTTGGGGGCTTTCATCAAGGTTAGTGTTTCTGTAGGTTGGGCTTTCTTCAAGGTTAGTGTTTCTGTAGGTTGGGGGCTTTCATCAAGGTTAGTGTTTCTTTAGGTTGGGGGCTTTCATCAAGGTTAGTGTTTCTGTAGGTTGGGGGCTTTCATCAAGGTTATTGTTTCTGTAGGTTGGGCTTTCATCAAGGTGTTTCTGTAGGTTGGGGGCTTTCATCAAGGTGTTTCTGTAGGTTGGGCTTTCATCAAGGTGTTTCTGTAGGTTGGGGGCTTTCATCAAGGTGTTTCTGTAGGTTGGGCTTTCATCAAGGTGTTTCTGTAGGTTGGGCTTTCATCAAGGTTAGTGTTTCTGTAGGTTGGGCTTTCATCAAGGTTAGTGTTTCTTTAGGTTGGGGGGCTTTCATCAAGGTTAGTGTTTCTATAGGTTGGGGGCTTTCATCAAGGTGTTTCTATAGGTTGGGCTTTCATCAAGGTGTTTCTGTAGGTTGGGCTTTCATCAAGGTTAGTGTTTCTGTAGGTTGGGGGCTTTCATCAAGGTTAGTGTTTCTGTAGGTTGGGCGTTCATCAAGGTGTTTCTGTAGGTTGGGCTTTCATCAAGGTTAGTGTTTCTGTAGGTTGGGGACTTTCATCAAGGTGTTTCTATAGGTTGGGCTTTCATCAAGGTGTTTCTATAGGTTGGGCTTTCATCAAGGTGTTTCTGTAGGTTGGGGGCTTTCATCAAGGTGTTTCTGTAGGTTGGGCTTTCTCATCAAGGTGTTTCTGTAGGTTGGGCTTTCATCAAGGTGTTTCTGTAGGTTGGGCTTTCATCAAGGTTAGTGTTTCTGTAGGTTGGGGGCTTTCATCAAGGTTAGTGTTTCTGTAGGTTGGGGGCTTTCATCAAGGTTAGTGTTTCTGTAGGTTATGGGCTTTCATCAAGGTTAGTGTTTCTTTAGGTTGGGGGCTTTCATCAAGGTTAGTGTTTCTGTAGGTTGGGGGCTTTCATCAAGGTTAGTGTTTCTGTAGGTTGGGGGCTTTCATCAAGTTTAGTGTTTCTATAGGTTGGGGGCTTTCATCAAGGTGTTTCTATAGGTTGGGGGGGCTTTCATCAAGGTGTTTCTATAGGATGGGGGCTTTCATCAAGGTTAGTGTTTCTGTAGGTTGGGGCGCTTTCATCAAGGTTTGTGTTTCTTTTGGTTGGGGGCTTTCCTCTTTAGGTTGGGGGCTTTCATCAAGGTTAGTGTTTCTGTAGGTTGGGGGATTTCATCAAGGCTTGTATTGCTGTAGGTTGGGGGCTTTCTTTTGTAGGTTGGGGGCTTTCATCAAGGCTTGTATTGCTGTAGGTTGGGGGCTTTCATCAAGGTTAGTGTTTCTTTCGGTTGAGGGATTTCATTAAGGCTTGTATTGCTGTAGTTTGGGGGCTTTCTTCTGTAGGTTGGGGGCTTTCATCAAGGCTTGTATTGCTGTAGGTTGGGGGCTTTCATGAAGGCTTGTATTGCTGTAGGTTGGGGGCTTTCCTCTGTAGGTTGGGGGCTTTCATCAAGGTTAGTGTTTCTGTAGGTTGGGGGCTTTCATCAAGGCTTGTATTGCTGCAGGTTGGGGGCTTTCTTCTGTAGGTTGGGGGCTTTCATCAAGGTTAGTGTTTATGTAGATTGGGGGCAGAACAAAAACGATTCACAGCTTCCCAAACAATTTTTGGTCGATACACAGATTGTAACTGAGAGAACCTCCATTCTGAAAGTCTTGAACCAGCATTTTAAAGATGCAGGCAGTTTATTTGAAAAGGTCAAAGGCATAATTGAGCCCCCTATGAATTTACCTAACACCCCTGTGCACTCCTTCACCAGGTTCTCCTTTTCATCCTTCCCTGTTTCAGAAGTGTGAAGCCCTGAATGAAAATGATGTAAAGAAATCCCCTGGCCCTGATGATCTAGACCCCCGCCTCCTTCACCTCGCTGCAGACATCATTGCTCCCCCTTAACATGTATTTTTAACCTCACGCTTGATGTTAAGGAAATCCCCAAGTTATGGAAATCTGCTTTTGCACTGCCTCTCCAGAAAGGTGGAGGTCCTTCACTGCTTGACAACTATCGACCCATATCAAAATTGTCTGTACTGTCAAAGGTACTGGAGTCCTTAGTTAGTAGGCAGCTAAAGACCTACTTCCAAGAAAGCAACATCTTAAATGGAATGCAATTGGGTTTTAGGTCTTGGCCACAGCACTGTTTCAGCAACAGTGAAGGTTTTAAATGACATCCACTGTGCTCTTGATAAGAAGTGACATTGTGTGTCTGTTTTTATTGATTTGTCGAAGGCTTTTGACACCATGGACCATGCTGTGTTAGTGCAAAGGTTAAAATGTTGTGGAATTACTGGTCATGCTCTAGATTGGTTTATAAATGACCTATCAAATCGTACACAATGTGTAATGGAGGATGGTTGTAAATCTGAGTCCATAGAGGTGTGCTCAGGTGTTCCGCAAGGTTCTATTTTGGGCCCAATGTTGTTAATATTGTATGTCAACAACATTGGGGATCTTATTGAAACTGCGGGTGTTTGTTTTTATGCAGATGATACTGTGCTTTATTCACGTGGTATTAGTTTATCTTTAGCTTTTGAAAATGCCCAAAGAGCATTTAACATCATACAACAGAATCTGTATGATTTAAAGCTGATTCTAAATTTGGGTAAAACAAACTGCATGGTATTTTCAAATGCCAGGCATGTTACTAATCATGTCATTGCTACATTGGCTGGACTTACTATAGAGCAAGTTAAAGTGTACAAATATTTGGGTGTGTGGGTTGATGATACGCTGAGCTTCATTGTGCATGTAGAGAACTTGATAAGGGAGCTCAAGCTGAGAATAGGATTTTATTACCGGCATAAGGCTTGTTTTTCTCTGGAGACCAGGAAGGAGCTGGTATGATGTACATTACTGGCGGTTTTAGATTGTAGTGATGTTATATTTATGCAGGCCTCAACCACTACCCTGAGAGCACTTGATTCAGTGTATCATGCAGCCCTCAGGTTCATTACATCAGAAACGTCTAACACATCATTGTGATCTCTACAGCGCTGCTGGCTGGTCGTCATTGACCTTGCGTAGGCTTAAACACTGGTTTACACTGATTTATAAGGCCATATTGGATAAAATGCCATTTTATCTCTGTTCTTTATTAGTCCGGTCAGAAAATAAATATCAATTACGGTCTCATTTTGATTTGCTTCTAACAGTACTAAAAATTACAACAGGTCGTGGTAGAAAGAGTTTTAGTTACTCAGCTCCATGGTCCTGGAATTCTCTCCTGAACATTTTAAAATGTGATGATCTAGTTTCGTTGGTGGAGTTGAAACACTTGATCGATGTATATATCAGAGAAGAGTGTAATTGCTGTTAGGCCAGCTGTTTTTAGTCAAGATGTAAAATGTTTTTGTTGTACTGTGTGTTTATAGTTGTGTTTAATGTTGTGGTAGTGTATGTCTGAAAAGTAGTTCCCCTGCTGCTACTGGACCAGGTGTCTCTTGGAAAAGACATGTTATCTCAATGAGAAAAACCTGGATAAATAAAGGATTTTAAAAAATACAATATATATATATATATATATATATATATGTATAATATATACTGAGCTGTACCGTGAGGTTTTGGACCCAGTTAACAGAACACTATAATGAGCTGTACTGTGAGGTGCTGGACCCAGTCTTTAACACTATAATGAGCCGTACCGTGAGGTTCTGGACCCAGTCTTTAACAGAACGCTATAATGAGCCGTACCGTGAGGTTCTGGACCCAGTCTTTAACAGAACACTATAATGAGCTGTACTGTGAGGTTCTGGACCCAGTCTTTAACACTATAATGAGCCGTACCGGGATGGTTTTGGACCCAGTCAGGTCTTTAACAGAACACTATAATGAGCCGTACTGTGAGGTGCTGGACCCAGTCTTTAACAGAACACTATAATGAGCTGTACTGTGAGGTTCTGGACCCAGTCTTTAACAGAACACTATAATGAGCTGTACTGTGAGGTTCTGGACCCAGTCTTTAACAGAACACTATAATGAGCCGTACCGGGAGGTTCTGGACCCAGTCAGGTCTTTGACACATCCACTCCCTGCTGAAAGATCAGCCACTAAATGTAACAGGATGTAATCAAGCCCTGGTCTCCATGGGAACAGAGGAGGAACACCTGGTGCGGTAGTCTCAGGTTGGATCTGACACACACACACACACACACACACACACACAAAAGATTTGCATGTCCATCAACCCATGTAAATACCTCTCTCTCACCCTCCAGTAACCTGTGGACAGAACCTTCATAAATCATCAGAACGTTTATAACCTGTTTAATAGCTATTTATAACCTATTTGTTGACACATTATGTCGTGTCCTGTAATACTTCGTTTGATATAACACATCCTTAAAGACTCTATAACGAAGAGACGCTGTACTCACGACAGTCAGACATCTTCACTCATAACATCCTTACAGACTCTATAACGAAGAGACGCTGTACTCACGACAGTCAGACATCTTCACTCATAACATCCTTAAAGACTATAACGAAGAGACGCTGTACTCACGACAGTCAGACATCTTCACTCATAACATCCTTACAGACTCTATAACAAAGAGACGCTGTACTCACGACAGTCAGACATCTTTGTTCACTCATAACATCCTTACAGACTCTATAACGAAGAGACGCTGTACTCACGACAGTCAGACATCTTCACTCATAACATCCTTACAGACTCTATAACGAAGAGACGCTGTACTCACGACAGTCAGACATCTTCACTCATAACATCCTTACAGACTCTATAACAAAGAGACGCTGTACTCACGACAGTCAGACATCTTCACTCATAACATCCTTACAGACTCTATAACGAAGAGACGCTGTACTCACGACAGTCAGACATCTTCACTCATAACATCCTTAGACTCTATAACGAAGAGACGCTGTACTCACGACAGTCAGACATCTTCACTCATAACATCCTTACAGACTCTATAACGAAGAGATGCTGTACTCACGACAGTCAGACATCTTCACTCATAACATCCTTAAAGACTATAACAAAGAGACGCTGTACTCACGACAGTCAGACATCTTCACTCATAACATCCTTACAGACTCTATAACGAAGAGACGCTGTACTCACGACAGTCAGACATCTTCACTCATAACATCCTTAGACTCTATAACAAAGAGACGCTGTACTCACGACAGTCAGACATCTTCACTCATAACATCCTTACAGACTCTATAACGAAGAGACGCTGTACTCACGACAGTCAGACATCTTTGTATTAACATTTTAGTGAATTATCACTAACAGCTAAAACAAATAAACATTTAAAGACATGTTTCAACCAATACAAATACACACACGTTTCAAGAAGTCCAGCAACGTAATTTACACAGAACATTACACAGGACTGAATAGTGTAGCTGGTCCCTGAGCTGACGGACAAATGCTTCTCTTCCTGCTGCATGTTGGTTCCAACCTTAAAAGTAACAACAAAGAAAGTTAACAGGTCTGTTAGGAAATGCCATTGTCACACCATCTGGATGAGGGCTGTGCTGCGCCAGAAATACTCTAAACGGGAAGATGGGAAACTCTAATTCATATTATTATATTCCTCTTTCATTTACAAATCTCACGATGTGACTATGAGACGTAGCTGTATCTAAGGGGATTTGTATTCACCTGAGCCTGATGGCTAGCTACATTTCGGCTAGCTAGCAATTTCTGTGAAGTCACCGAAATGATTTGAAATAGAGATTGAGGTCGCTACAGTATGTAATCTAACTCAACACTTAACTACTAAAAAACAAATTTACATGACGGTAAATGACGGTTAACTTACTTTTCGTTGCGTCTCATCATCGACACTAAAAAAATTATTTACGGAATTTTCACCTGTTCTACATAACAGTCCTGAAATGTATAAAAAATAATTGTCATTAACAACGATTCATCTTTATTCATATTTAAGTGACATTTGAGTTTTAAAAACATGTTCCAAGGTCAAATAGATACGAATCGCTGTCGATGGAACACATATTGGCTGAGAGCAAGTACTATCCCTGGTTCAGCAGTGAAAGTATTGTAGGCAACACTCAGTAGAATGGAGACGTCATTGGGGCTCGGAATAATACAGAGTGTTGCCTTTTGCTCCATCCATCCCATTGGCGGATGACTTCTTCCCACAGTCATCCCTTCATGTGGTTTAAGCATTGTTGTGAACACGGAAATTCAAATCTGGTTGTTTTACTATTTTTTTTTTTTTTAAGTGTGAAAAAACATGTTGGGGAAATCGGAAAGCTTGTAAAAACAAAACCAATAATAAAATAAATAAAAATAAAACATGCCCTACCAAGATGCCCTCTCATGCTCTCTCTATCAGAGCTGTTACTGTCATCTCTCTATCAGAGCTGTTACTGTCATCTCTCTATCAGAGCTGTTACTGTCATCTCTCTATCAGAGCTGTTACTGTCATCTCTCTATCAGAGCTGTTACTGTCATCTCTCTATCAGAGCTGTTACTGTCATCTCTCTATCAGAGCTGATACTGTCATCTCTCTATCAGAGCTGTTACTGTCATCTCTCTATCAGAGCTGTTACTGTCATCTCTCTATCAGAGCTGTTACTGTCATCTCTCTATCAGAGCTGTTACTGTCATCTCTCTATCAGAGCTGTTACTGTCATCTCTCTATCAGAGCTGTTACTGTCATCTCTCTATCAGAGCTGTTACTGTCATCTCTCTATCAGAGCTGTTACTGTCATCTCTCTATCAGAGCTGTTACTGTCATCTCTCTATCAGAGCTGTTACTGTCATCTCTCTATCAGAGCTGTTACTGTCATCTCTCTATCAGAGCTGTTACTGTCATCTCTCTATCAGAGCTGTTACTGTCATCTCTCTATCAGAGCTGTTACTGTCATTTCTCTATCAGAGCTGTTACTGTCATCTCTCTATCAGAGCTGATACTGAGAGACATCTCTCTATCAGAGCTGTTACTGTCATCTCTCTATCAGAGCTGTTACTGTCATCTCTCTATCAGAGCTGTTACTGTCATCTCTCTATCAGAGCTGATACTTAGAGACATCTCTCTATCAGAGCTGTTACTGTCATCTCTCTATCAGAGCTGTTACTGTCATCTCTCTATCAGAGCTGTTACTGTCATCTCTCTATCAGAGCTGTTACTGTCATCTCTCTATCAGAGCTGTTCCTGAGAGAGACTTCTCTCTAGCAGACCACCCTATTCCCTAAATACAGGGCCCTGGTAAAAAATAGTGCACTTGATATGGAATAGATTACCATTTGAGACTGCCCCTATTCATACTAGGTACAGATGGTGTATTTCTCCCTGGTACAGATGGTGTATTTCTCCCTGGTACAGATGGTGTATTTCTCCCTGGTACAGATGGTGTATTTCTCCCTGGTACAGATGGTGTAGTTCTCCCTGGTACAGATGGTGTATTTCTCCCTGGTACAGATGGTGTAGTTCTCCTTGGTACAGATGGTGTATTTCTCCTTGGTACAGATGGTATATTTCTCCCTGGTACAGATGGTGTATTTCTCCCTGGTACAGATGGTGTATTTCTCCCTGGTACAGATGGTGTAGTTCTCCCTGGTACAGATGGTGTATTTCTCCCTGGTACAGATGGTGTATTTCTCCCTGGTACAGATGGTGTATTTCTCCATGGTACAGATGGTGTATTTCTCCCTGGTACAGATGGTGTATTTCTCCCTGGTACAGATGGTGTATTTCTCCCTGGTACAGATGGTGTATTTCTCCTTGGTACAGATGGTGTATTTCTCCCTGGTACAGATGGTGTATTTCTCCTTGGTACAGATGGTGTATTTCTCCCTGGTACAGATGGTGTATTTCTCCCTGGTACAGATGGTGTATTTCTCCCTGGTACAGCAGCCATCAATCCACAGCACAACATCCCGTTTATGAAACGCAGTATTATAAAAAATTATTTATCCGTTATTTCACCAGGTAAGTTGACTGAGAACATGTTCTCATTTGCAGCAATGACCTGGGGAATAGTTACAGGGGAGAGGAGGGGGATGAATGAGCCAATTGTAAACTGGGGATGATTAGGTGACCGTGATGGTTTGAGGGCCAGATTGGGAATTTAGCCAGGACACCGGGGTTAACACCTCTACTCTTACGATAAGTGCCTAATGACCTCGGAGAGTCAGGATACCCGTTTAACGTCCCATCCGAAAGACGGCACCCTACACAGGACAATGTGGTTCCCAAGTGGCCCAGAGATCTAAGACACTGCATCTCAGTGCTAGAGGAGTCACCACAGACAACTTGGTTTGAATCCAGGCTGTATCACAGCCGGCCGTGATTGGGAGTCCCATAGGGCGGCGCACAATTGGCTCAGTGTCGTCCAAGTTTGGCCGGTGTAGGCCGTCATTGTAAATAAGAAATTGTTCTTAACTGACTTGACTAGTTAAATAAAGGGTACATTGTCACCAATCTCTTCTCTGGGGTATTGGGATATTTCTGTAGACCAAAGGAATGGGTGCCTCCTACTGGCCCTCCAGCAGCATCTGGTCTCCCATCCAGGGACCGACCAGGACCAACCCTGCTTAGCTTCAGAAGCAAGCCAGCAGTGGTATGCAGGGCGGTATGCTGCTGGCTTCTTCCCAACCTCAAGTTTTCAAAGTCACAGAGCCCTCCAAAAGGTGAACGAAATAGCGGTTTGACTCTCCCCATCCACCCTGAATTACAGCTCCATACCCTCTGGCCACAGGTAGAGACCACCTAACGTTAAAAATAAATAGGGCCACGTTTTGTTTTATTCAGAATACAATTCTGCAACTTAACAATATGTTGGACTAATTGCAGTTCGCACTATTTGTTGGAAAATATCCTTATTTATGGTATGTTTTATGATTTCTGCAAGATGAACTCTCTCTCTCGCCAGCCTGTTCCTCGTCTACAACGGCGGTTTCCACGGTAGCACCAGTGAGAGCGGGATGGCGGCTGCGGCAGGGGGGTCCAGAGACAGGAGCGATGCCAGGAGAAGCTGGCAGACAGAGCAGCAGCAGAAAGCCTCAGTCAGACCAGCAGTCCTACAGGGATACAGCAGCATCATCGACCACAAGGTAAACACACAGCTGGCCTTTTAATTGGCTCCCAGTTGATGTCTCTAACGCTGTGTTTCTCTCTCTCTCTCTCTCTCTCTCAAAGTCTTAGAGGACTAAGAGAAGTCTGCTAGATTTTAATCCAAACATAGTTATCTGTGAGAGGGTGTCAGCTATCTACAGGAGAGGGAAACGTAGTTATCTGTGAGAGGGTGTCAGCTATCTACAGGAGAAGGAAACGTAGTTATCTGTGAGAGAGTGTCAGCTATCTACAGGAGAGGGAAACGTAGTTATCTGTGAGAGGGTGTCAGCTATCTACAGGAGAAGGAAACGTAGTTATCTGTGAGAGAGTGTCAGCTATCTACAGGAGAGGGAAACGTAGTTATCTGTGAGAGAGTGTCAGCTATCTACAGGAGAGGGAAACGTAGTTATCTGTGAGAGAGTGTCAGCTATCTACAGGAGAGGGAAACGTAGTTATCTGTGAGAGGGTGTCAACTATCTACAGGAGAGGGAAACGTAGTTATCTGTGAGAGAGTGTCAGCTATCTACAGGAGAGGGAAACGTAGTTATCTGTGAGAGGGTGTCAGCTATCTACAGGAGAGGGAAACGTAGTTATCTGTGAGAGGGTGTCAGCTATCTACAGGAGAGGGAAACGTAGTTATCTGTGAGAGGGTGTCAGCTATCTACAGGAGAGGGAAACGTAGTTATCTGTGAGAGGGTGTCAGCTATCTACAGGAGAGGGAAACGTAGTTATCTGTGAGAGAGTGTCAGCTATCTACAGGAGAGGGAAACGTAGTTATCTGTGAGAGGGTGTCAGCTATCTACAGGAGAGGGAAACGTAGTTATCTGTGAGAGGGTGTCAGCTATCTACAGGAGAGGGAAACGTAGTTATCTGTGAGAGGGTGTCAGCTATCTACAGGAGAGGGAAACGTAGTTATCTGTGAGAGAGTGTCAGCTATCTACAGGAGAGGGAAACGTAGTTATCTGTGAGAGAGTGTCAGCTATCTACAGGAGAGGGAAACGTAGTTATCTGTGAGAGGGTGTCAGCTATCTACAGGAGAGGGAAACGTAGTTATCTGTGAGAGGGTGTCAGCTATCTACAGGAGAGGGAAACGTAGTTATCTGTGAGAGAGTGTCAGCTATCTACAGGAGAGGGAAACGTAGTTATCTGTGAGAGGGTGTCAGCTATCTACAGGAGAGGGAAACGTAGTTATCTGTGAGAGGGTGTCAGCTATCTACAGGAGAGGGAAACGTAGTTATCTGTGAGAGGGTGTCAGCTATCTACAGGAGAGGGAAACGTAGTTATCTGTGAGAGAGTGTCAGCTATCTACAGGAGAGGGAAACGTAGTTATCTGTGAGAGAGTGTCAGCTATCTACAGGAGAGGGAAACGTAGTTATCTGTGAGAGGGTGTCAGCTATCTACAGGAGAAGGAAACGTAGTTATCTGTGAGAGGGTGTCAGCTATCTACAGGAGAGGGAAACGTAGTTATCTGTGAGAGGGTGTCAGCTATCTACAGGAGAGGGAAACGTAGTTATCTGTGAGAGGGTGTCAGCTATCTACAGGAGAGGGAAACGTAGTTATCTGTGAGAGGGTGTCAGCTATCTACAGGAGAGGGAAACGTAGTTATCTGTGAGAGGGTGTCAGCTATCTACAGGAGAGGGAAACGTAGTTATCTGTGAGAGAGTGTCAGCTATCTACAGGAGAGGGAAACGTAGTTATCTGTGAGAGTGTCAGCTATCTACAGGAGAGGGAAACGTAGTTATCTGTGAGAGGGTGTCAGCTATCTACAGGAGAGGGAAACGTAGTTATCTGTGAGAGGGTGTCAGCTATCTACAGGAGAAGGAAACGTAGTTATCTGTGAGAGAGTGTCAGCTATCTACAGGAGAGGGAAACGTAGTTATCTGTGAGAGGGTGTCAGCTATCTACAGGAGAAGGAAACGTAGTTATCTGTGAGAGAGTGTCAGCTATCTACAGGAGAGGGAAACGTAGTTATCTGTGAGAGAGTGTCAGCTATCTACAGGAGAGGGAAACGTAGTTATCTGTGAGAGAGTGTCAGCTATCTACAGGAGAGGGAAACGTAGTTATCTGTGAGAGGGTGTCAACTATCTACAGGAGAGGGAAACGTAGTTATCTGTGAGAGAGTGTCAGCTATCTACAGGAGAGGGAAACGTAGTTATCTGTGAGAGGGTGTCAGCTATCTACAGGAGAGGGAAACGTAGTTATCTGTGAGAGGGTGTCAGCTATCTACAGGAGAGGGAAACGTAGTTATCTGTGAGAGGGTGTCAGCTATCTACAGGAGAGGGAAACGTAGTTATCTGTGAGAGGGTGTCAGCTATCTACAGGAGAGGGAAACGTAGTTATCTGTGAGAGAGTGTCAGCTATCTACAGGAGAGGGAAACGTAGTTATCTGTGAGAGGGTGTCAGCTATCTACAGGAGAGGGAAACGTAGTTATCTGTGAGAGGGTGTCAGCTATCTACAGGAGAGGGAAACGTAGTTATCTGTGAGAGGGTGTCAGCTATCTACAGGAGAGGGAAACGTAGTTATCTGTGAGAGAGTGTCAGCTATCTACAGGAGAGGGAAACGTAGTTATCTGTGAGAGAGTGTCAGCTATCTACAGGAGAGGGAAACGTAGTTATCTGTGAGAGGGTGTCAGCTATCTACAGGAGAGGGAAACGTAGTTATCTGTGAGAGGGTGTCAGCTATCTACAGGAGAGGGAAACGTAGTTATCTGTGAGAGAGTGTCAGCTATCTACAGGAGAGGGAAACGTAGTTATCTGTGAGAGGGTGTCAGCTATCTACAGGAGAGGGAAACGTAGTTATCTGTGAGAGAGTGTCAGCTATCTACAGGAGAGGGAAACGTAGTTATCTGTGAGAGAGTGTCAGCTATCTACAGGAGAGGGAAACGTAGTTATCTGTGAGAGGGTGTCAGCTATCTACAGGAGAGGGAAACGTAGTTATCTGTGAGAGAGTGTCAGCTATCTACAGGAGAGGGAAACGTAGTTATCTGTGAGAGGGTGTCAGCTATCTACAGGAGAGGGAAACGTAGTTATCTGTGAGAGGGTGTCAGCTATCTACAGGAGAGGGAAACGTAGTTATCTGTGAGAGGGTGTCAGCTATCTACAGGAGAGGGAAACGTAGTTATCTGTGAGAGGGTGTCAGCTATCTACAGGAGAGGGAAACGTAGTTATCTGTGAGAGGGTGTCAGCTATCTACAGGAGAGGGTTAGAAGCATCTGAAATTCTGTTCAGTAGATCTAAACGTCAAGTCTCCTAGGTGTCAATAGGTTTAAGTCTCCTATGTGTCAATAGGTTTAAGTCTCCTAGGTGTCAATAGGTTTAAGTCTCCTAGGTGTCAATAGGTTTAAGTCTCCTAGGTGTCAATAGGTTTAAGTCTCCTAGGTGTCAATAGGTTTAAGTCTCCTAGGTGTCAATAGGTTTAAGTCTCCTAGGTGTCAATAGGTTTAAGTCTCCTAGGTGTCAATAGGTTTAAGTCTCCTAGGTGTCAATAGGTTTAAGTCTCCTAGGTGTCAATAGGTTTAAGTCTCCTAGGTGTCAATAGGTTTAAGTCTCCTAGGTGTCAATAGGTTTAAGTCTCCTAGGTGTCAATAGGTTTAAGTCTCCTAGGTGTCAATAGGTTTAAGTCTCCTAGGTGTCAATAGGTTTAAGTCTCCTAGGTGTCAATAGGTTTAAGTCTCCTAGGTGTCAATAGGTTTAAGTCTCCTAGGTGTCAATAGGTTTAAGTCTCCTAGGTGTCAATAGGTTTAAGTCTCCTAGGTGTCAATAGGTTTAAGTCTCCTAGGTGTCAATAGGTTTAAGTCTCCTAGGTGTCAATAGGTTTAAGTCTCCTAGGTGTCAATAGGTTTAAGTCTCCTAGGTGTCAATAGGTTTAAGTCTCCTAGGTGTCAATAGGTTTAAGTCTCCTAGGTGTCAATAGGTTTAAGTCTCCTAGGTGTCAATAGGTTTAAGTCTCCTAGGTGTCAATAGGTTTAAGTCTCCTAGGTGTCAATAGGTTTAAGTCTCCTAGGTGTCAATAGGTTTAAGTCTCCTAGGTGTCAATAGGTTTAAGTCTCCTAGGTGTCAATAGGTTTAAGTCTCCTAGGTGTCAATAGGTTTAAGTCTCCTAGGTGTCAATAGGTTTAAGTCTCCTAGGTGTCAATAGGTTTAAGTCTCCTAGGTGTCAATAGGTTTAAGTCTCCTAGGTGTCAATAGGTTTAAGTCTCCTAGGTGTCAATAGGTTTAAGTCTCCTAGGTGTCAATAGGTTTAAGTCTCCTAGGTGTCAATAGGTTTAAGTCTCCTAGGTGTCAATAGGTTTAAGTCTCCTAGGTGTCAATAGGTTTAAGTCTCCTAGGTGTCAATAGGTTTATGTACAGGAGAAGAAATGATTTGATCAGCAATGAAAAGCCAACCTGTTGCACCCTCGACAACTGTGATTACTATTATTTGACCCTGCTGGACATTTATGAACATTTGAACATCTTGGCCATGTTCTGTTATAATCTCCACCCGGCACAGCCAGAAGAGGACTGGTCACCCCTCATAGCCTGGTTCCTCTCCAACCAGCACAGCCAGAAGAGGACTGGTCACCCCTCATAGCCTGGTTCCTCTCCACCCGGCACAGCCAGAAGAGGACTGGTCACCCCTCATAGCCTGGTTCCTCTCCACCCGGCACAGCCAGAAGAGGACTGGTCACCCCTCATAGCCTGGTTCCTCTCCACCCGGCACAGCCAGAAGAGGACTGGTCACCCCTCATAGCCTGGTTCCTCTCTACCCGGCACAGCCAGAAGAGGACTGGTCACCCCTCATAGCCTGGTTCCTCTCCACCCAGCACAGCCAGAAGAGGACTGGCCACCCCTCATAGCCCTTATCAGTGGTACAATTGAAGTCTGAAGTTTACATAGACCTTAACCAAATACATTTAAACTCAGTTTTTCACAATTCCTGACATTTAATCCTCGTAAAAATTCCCTGTCTTAGGTCAGTTAGGATCACCACTTTATGTTAAGAATGTGAAATGTCAGAATAATAGTAGAGAGAATGATTCATTTCAGCTTTTATTTCTTTCATCACATTCCCAGTGGGTCAGAAGTTTACATACACTCAATTTATATTTTGTAGCATTGCCTTTAAATTGTGTAACTTTGGTCAAACGTTTCGGGTTGCCTTCCACAAGCTTCCCACAATAAGTTGGGTGAATTTTGGCCCATTCCTCTTGACAGAGCTGGTGTAACTGAGTCAGGTTTGTAGGCCTCCTTACTCGCACTCGCTTTTTCAGTTATGCCCACAAATGTTCTATGGGATTGAGGTCAGGGCTTTGTGATGGCCACTCCAATACCTTGACTTTGTGGTCCTTAAGCCATTTTGCCACAACTTTGGAAGTATGCTTGGAGTCATTGTCCATTTGGAAGACCTATTTGCGACCAAGCTTTAACTTCCTGACTGATGTCTTGAGGTGTTGCTTCAAAATATCCACATAATTTTCATGCTTCATGATGGCATCTATTTTGTGAAGGCACCTGTCTTTTGTACCTGTTTCCTCCAGCATCTTCACAAGGTCCTTTGCTGTTGTTCTGGGATTGATTTGCACTTTTCTCACCAAAATACGTTCATCTCTAGGAGACAGAATGCGTCTCCTTCCTGAGCGGTATGACGGCTGCGTGGTCCCATGGTGTTTATACTTGTGTACTATTGTTTGTACAGATGAACGTGGTACCTTCAGGCGTTTGGAAATTGCTCCCAAGGATGAACCAGACTTGAGGAGGTCTACAATTTTGTCCGATTTTTTTTAAATGTTCCCATGATGTCAAGCAAAGAGGCACTAAGTTTGAAGGTAGGTCTTGAAATACATCCACAGGTACACCTCCAATTGACACAAATAATATCAATTAGCCAATCAGAAGCTTCTAAAGCCATGACATCATTTTCTGGAATTTTCCAAGCTGTTTAAAGGCAGTCAACTTAGTGTAGTAAACTTCTGACCCACTGGAATTCTGATACAGTGAATTATAAGTGAAATAATCTGTCTGTAAACAATTGTTGGAAAAATGACTTGTGTCATACACAAAGTAGATGTCCTAACTGACTTGACAAAACTATAGTTTGTTCACAAGAAATTAGTGGAGTGGTTGAAAAACAAATTTTAATGACTCCAACCTAAGTGTATGTTTTAAAAAATATATTTAACCTTTATTTACTAGTCAGTTATGAACAAATTCTTATTTTCAATGACGGCCTAGGAACAGTGGGTTAACTGCCTGTTCAGGGGCAGAACGACAGATTTGTAGCTTGTCAGCTCGGGGATCAATCTTGCAACCTTTCGGTTACGAGTTCAAACCACTAGGATACCTGCCGGCCCTGTCTAAATATCCAACTTCAACTGTATATTGGCCATATACCACACCCCCTCTGGCCTTATTGGTTAACTATAGACCACACCCCCTCTGGCCTTATTGGTTAACTATAGACCACACCCCCTCTGGCCTTATTGGTTAACTATAAACCACACCCCCAGTCCCAGCCATAGGATATTCCCTGATATAGACCACACCCCCAGTCCCAGCCATAGGATATTCCCTGATATAGACCACACCCCCAGTCCTAGCCATAGGATATTCCCTGATATAGACCACACCCCCAGTCCCAGCCATAGGATATTCCCTGATATAGACCACACCCCCAGTCCCAGCCATAGGATATTCCCTGATACATAAATGTATCTCATCTTGCTGTGCATAAGCAGCATAAACTCATAAACTCTATATGAATGATTTTAACAGACAAAAAGCTTACCACACACACACACACACACACACACTATTTCTGGGAAAGGAGTGTAGGACATTCTGTCCATATGTCTCAACCACAGATTGACGGGCCGCCTCAGGACCGTGTTAGCTCACTGAGCTAAAGCCTATAGGAAGTCTCTTAGGGGAGTTGGAGAGAGTTCAGGTTAGGTTAATTAAACCACCTCTGTCACAGCAGAGCAGTATTCTAGCCTATCAGTGTGCTACCTTCCTGTTTATATTGATCTCCTCCCACTGGGCTGTGTGAGTGGAGGCTACACTCGGTCACCTCCCGACACGTCCCCAGGTTTATCAATTAGACACACACGTATAGTGTGTGTGTGTCTGTCTATATCCGTGCGTCTGTCTGTGCGTGTGTCTATGTGTGTGTGTGTGTGTGTGTGCGTGCGTGTGTCTGTGTGTCTATGCCTCTGTGTCTATGCGTGTGTCTGTGCGTGTGTCTGTGCGTGTGTCTGTGCATGTGTGTGTGTGTGTCTGTGTGTGTTAGTATGGAATTAGGAGTCACCCCTGGGCCTAGGCAGGGGGAAATTGTGATAAATGATGTGAGGCAGAGAAAGGCTTTCTCTCTACAGACCAGACTGGATAAGTGGATCAGTCAATACATTACACACCACACAATAGCACTGATTGACAGAGAGAAGTAGAGAGAGAGAGGTGGAGGGAGGGAGGGAAAGAAAGAGAAGAGAGAGAAGAGAGAGAAGAGAGAGAAGAGAGAGGAGAGAGAGAGAGAGGGAAGGAGAGGGAAGGAGAGAGAGCGAGAGAGAGAGCGAGAGGAGAGAAAGAGAGAAAGAGAAAGAAAGAGAAAGAGAGAGAAAGAGAAAGAGAAAGAGAGAGAAGGAGAAAGAGAAAGAAGGAGAAAGAGAGAGAGAGAAAGAGAGCGAGAGAGAGGGCGAGAGAGAGAGGGAGAGCGCGAGAGAAAGAGAAAGAGAGAGAAAGAGAGCGAGAGAGAGAGAAAGAGAGCGAGAGAGAGAGAAAGAGAGCGAGAGAGAGAGAAAGAGAGCGAGAGAGAGAAAGAGAAAGAGAGAGAGAGGGAGAGCGCGAGAGAAAGAGAGAGCGAGAGAGAGAGAGAAAGAGAGCGAGAGAGAGAGAAAGAGAGCGAGAGAGAGAAAGAGAGCGAGAGAGAGAGAAAGAGAGCGAGAGAGAAAGAGAGGAGAGAAAGAGAAAGAGAAAGAGAGAGAGAGAGGAACACAGCGTTAGAGACATCAACTGGGAGCCAATTAAAAGGCCAGCTGTGTGTTTACCTTGTGGTCGATGATGCTGCTGTATCCCTGTAGGACTGCTGGTCTGACTGAGGCTTTCTGCTGCTGCTCTGTCTGCCAGCTTCTCCTGGCATCGCTCCTGTCTCTGGACCCCCCTGCCGCAGCCACCATCCCGCTCTCACTGGTGCTACCGTGGAAACCGCCGTTGTAGACGAGGAACAGGCTGGCGCACAGAGTGATGACGAGAAACACAGCAACTCCATGGTGCTGGAGGAACAACAGAGAGAGAGACAGCTATTCCATGGGGCTGGAGGACCAACAGAGAGAGAGACAGCTATTCCATGGGGCTGGAGGAACAACAGAGAGAAAGACAGCTATTCCATGGGGCTGGAGGAACAACAGAGAGAAAGACAGCTATTCCATGGGGCTGGAGGAGAGGGAAAGGGAGAGAGAGAGAGAGAGAGAGAGAGAGAGAGAGAGAGAGAGAGAGAAACAACAGAGCGGGGCTCTGCTCACACTTACTGGCCTGAGGCCATACCACGACCAACAACATTAGACACCTCATGGAACAAAAAGCCTTCACTATATCATCCTGGAATATCCAAGGCCTAAGGTCATCTGCCTTTGGCCTAAAGAGTAGGAACCCAGACTTCAACAAAGAAATAGGTAATACAGACATTGTCATCCTGCAAGAAACCTGGTATAGAGGAGATGGACCCACTGGTTGCCCTCTAGGTTACAGAGAGCTGGTAGTCCCATCCACCACACCACCAGGTGGGTGGTATAGAGGAGATGGACCCACTGGTTGCCCTCTAGGTTACAGAGAGCTGATAGTCCCATCCACCAAACTACCAGGTGTGAAACAGGGAAGGGACTCAGGGGGTATGCTAATTTGGTATAGAGCAGACCTAACTCACTCCATTAAATTAATCAAAACATGTCCTCCTGTGTGCCACCTATATCCCCCCACTAGAATCCCCATACTTTAATGAAGACAGCTTCTCCATCCTGGAGGGGGAAATCAATCATTTCCAGGCCCAGGGACATGTACTAGTCTGTGGTGACCTAAATGCCAGAACCGGACAAGAACCTGACACCCTCAGCACACAGGGGGACAAACACCCTGGAGGTGACAGCATTCCCTCCCCCGTATGCCCCCTAGACACAACTATGACAACATAACAAACAAAAACGGGTCACAACTCCTGCAGCTGTCCCACGCTGGGTATGTACATAGTCAATAGTAGGCTTCGAGGGGACTCCTACGGTAGGTACACCTATAAAATTGTTACTGTTAAAATTGGCAAAAAACACAATTTCTTCACAGAGGGTCGTGGGGTGAGACAGGGATGCAGCTTAAGCCCCACCCTCTTCAACATATATATCAACGAATTGGCGCAGGCACAAGAAAAGTCTGCAGCACCGGCCTCACCCTACGAGAATCCGAAGTCAAATGTCTGCTGTTTGCTGATGATCTGGTGCTTCTGTCACCAACCAAGGAGGGCCTACTGCAGCACCTAGATATTCTGCACAGATTCTGTCAGACCTGGGCCCTGACAGTAAATCTCAGTAAAACCAAAATAATGGTGTTCCAAAAAAGGTCCAGTCACCAGGACCACAAATACAAATTCCATCTAGACACTGTTGCCCTAGAGCACACAAAAAACTATACATACCTTGGCCTAAACATCAGCGCCACAGGTAACTTCCACAAAGCTGTGAACGATCTGAGAGACAAGGCAAGAAGGGCATTCTATGCCACCAAAAGGAACATAAATTTCAACATACCAATTAGGATTTGGCTAAAAATACTTGAATCAGTCATAGAGCCCATTGCCCTTTATGGTTGTGAGGTCTGGGGTCCGCTCACCAACCAAGACTTCACAAAATGGGACAAACACCAAATTGAGACAAATTGAGACTCTGCACGCAGAATTCTGCAAAAATATCCTCCGTGTACAACGTAGAACACCAAATAATGCATGCAGAGCAGAATTAGGCCGATACCCACTAATTATCAAAATCCAGAAAAGAGCCGTTAAATTCTATAACCACCTAAAAAGAAGCGATTCCCAAACCTTCCATAACAAAGCCATCACCTACAGAGAGATGAACCTGGAGAAGAGTCCCCTAAGCAAGCTGGTCCTGGGGCTCTGTTCACAAACACAAACCCACCCCACAGAGCCCCAGGACAGCAACACAATTAAACCCAACCAAATCATGAGAAAACAAAAAGATAATTATTTGACACATTGGAAAGAATTAACAAAAAAACAGAGCAAACTAGAATGCTATTTGGCCCTAAACAGAGAGTACACAGTGGCAGAATACCTGACCACTGTGACTGACCCAAACTTAAGGAAAGCTTTGACTATGTACAGACTCAGTGAGCATAGCCTTGCTATTGAGAAAGGCCGCCGTAGGCAGACATGGCTCTCAAGAGAAGACAGGCTATGTGCTCACTGCCCACAAAATGAGGTGGAAACTGAGCTGCACTTCCTAACCTCCTGCCCAATGTATGACCATATTAGAGAGACATATTTCCCTCAGATTACACAGATCCACAAATAATTCGAAAACAAATCCAATTTTGATAAACTCCCATATCTACTGGGTGAAATTCCACAGTGTGCCATCAGAGCAGCAAGATTTGTGACCTGTTGCCACAAGAAAAGGGCAACCAGTGAAGAACAAACACCATTGTAAATACAACCCATATTTATGCTTATTTATTTTCCCTTGTGTACTTTAACCATTTGTACATTGTTACAACACTGTATATATATAATATGACATTTGTAATGTCTTTATTGTTTTGAAACTTCTGTATGTGTGATGTTTACTGTTAATATTAATTGTTTATTTCACTTTTGTATATTATCTACCTCACTTGTTTTGGCAATGTTAACACACGTTTCCCATGCCAATAAAGCCCCTTGAATTGAGAGGGAGGGAGAGAGTAAGAGAGTGAGGGAGAGAGAGCTACCGGAGGAACACACACACAATCACATAGACAGTCAAACACACAGCAGAGATGTTGACAGATCACCCAGATTACGGTCTGCTAAGTATCCATTGGAACATCTGAGTGGTTGTATTGTCCCCGCAGAAACACACACAAACAAACACACTGTGTGCCAACAGACACACACACACACTGTGTGCCAACAGACACACATACACACACCCTGTGTGCCAACAGACACACACACACACTGTGTGCCAACAGACACACACACACACTGTGTGCCAACAGACACACACACCCTGTGTCCTCGCAGGGACTAGAGTAATCTCAAGAAATACTGGCTCTCCCTTTTCCACTCAGATTTCTCTTTCTGTACTAACCCCCAAAATATATATATTGTATAAAATAAAAGGTCAATGTGAAGCTAATCTTGGCATATCATTGATGGAATAGGTTCCCCACAGAACTACAATGAGATTCCCTAGTGTAATCTTATTCTGGAATAGAATGTGATTGTATTTCATGTGTAGATTCCCTGAACAACTTGAACATAAACACTATATAGGGTCGTAAAAGTCCCATAACATAATGTGTGTCTGTAAGTCCACATACAGGTAAAGTCGGAAGTTTACATACACTTAGGTTGGAGTCATTAACTCGTTTTTCAACCACTCCACAAATGTCTTGTTAACAAACTAGAGTTTTGGCAAATCGGTTAGGACATCTACTTTGTGCAACAATTGTTTACAGACAGATTATTTCACTTATAATTCACTGTCTTTCAATTCCAGTGGGCCACGCAGCCGTCACACCGCTCAGAAACTGATACAAAATTATCTAAATTCACAGTAAAAACAGTAAAACAAGTCCTATATCGACCCAACTTTTCAGGGAAGTTAGGAACCAATATACACAGGCAGTGAGGAAAGCAAAGGCTAGCTTTATCAAACAGAAATGTGCATCCTATAGCACAAACTCCGAAAGTTCTGGGACACTCTAAAGTCCATGGAGAATAAGAGCACCTCCTCCCAGCTGCCCACTGCGCTGAGACTAGGAAACACTGTTACCACAGATAAATCTACGACAATCGAGATTTTCAATAAGTATTTTTCTACGGCTGGCCATGCTTTCCACCTGCTTTCCACCTGGCTACCCCTACCCCGGTCAACAGCTCTGCACCCCCCACAGCAACTTGCCCAAGCCCCCCATTTCTCCTTCACCCAATTCCAGATAGCTGATGTTCTGAAGGAGCTGCAAAATCTGGACCCCTACAAATCAGCTGGGCTTGACAATCTGAACCCTCTCTTTCTAAAATTATCCGTCGCAATTTTTGCAACCCCTAATACTAGCCTGTTCAACAACTCTTTCGTATCGTCTGAGATCCCTGAAGATTCACATTGTAAATGAGAACTTGTTCTCAACTGGCCTACCTGGTTAAATAAAGGTGAAGTTAAAAAAAGCCCAGGTTCCACTGATGGGGTTTCACACCATTAGATTTACCATCAAATCTAATCATACTTTAATAATACATCACATTTCAGTCATGAAATGCAACGCAAACAAAATAATGACACAAACTGAATGACTAAAAAGCAGCCTGAGGAAAAGAAAAGCTAAAAATATGTTTTAAGATCTCTTTTAGATATATCCACAGTTTCGGCCCCCCAAAGGACCTGAGGGACCTACTGGGTACATACAGTGCCTTGCGAAAGTATTCGGCCCCCTTGAACTTTGCGATCTTTTGCCACATTTCAGGCTTCAAACATAAAGATATAAAACAGTATTATTTTGTGAAGAATCAACAACAAGTGGGACACAATCATGAAGTGGCAAACAAAATAATGACACAAACTGAATGACTAAAAAGTACATGATGCCTGGTTGTTCTTTAAAAGTGCTTTTCTCACCATCTTAAATAAGCATGCCCCACTCAAAAAATGTTGATCCAGGAACCGATATTGCCCCTGGTTCAATCCAGACCTGAGTGCCCTTGACCAGCACAAACACATCCTGTGGTGTACTGCATTATCATCAAATAGCCTCCGTGATATGCAACTTTTCAGGGAAGTTAGGAACCAATATAGACAGGCAGTGAGGAAAGCAAAGGCTAGCTTTTTCAAACAGAAATGTTAGGAAATACTGTTACCACAGATAAATCTACGACAATCGAGAATTTCAATAAGTATTTTTCTACGGCTGGCCATGCTTTCCACCTGGCTACCCCTACCCCGGTCAACAGCTCTGCACCCCCCACAGCAACTTGCCCAAGCCTCCCATTTCTCCTTCACCCAATTCCAGATAGCTGATGTTCTGAAGGAGCTGCAAAATCTGGACCCCTACAAATCAGCTGGGCGAGACAATCTGGACCCTCTCTTCCTAAAATGATCCGCTGCAATTGTTGCAACCCCTATTACCAGTCTGTTCAACCTCTCTTTTGTATCGTCTGAGATTCCCAAAGATTGGAAAGCTGCCGCGGTCATCCCCCTCTTCAAAGGGGGAGAGACTCTAGACACAAACTGTTACAGACCTACAGTTGAAGTCAAAGTTTACATACACCTTAGCCAAATACACTTAAACTCAGTTTTTCACAATTCATGACATTTAATCCTAGTAAAAATTCCCCGTCTTAGGTCAGGTAGGATCACAACTTTATTTTAAGAATGTGAAATGTCAGAATAATCGTAGAGAGAATGATTTATTTCAGCTTTTATTTCTTTTATCACATTCCCAGTGGGTCAGAAGTTTACATACACTCAATTAGTATTTGGTAGCAGTGCCTTTAAATTGTTAAACTTGGGTCAAAAGTTTTGGGGAAGCTTTCACAAGCTTCCCACAATATGTTGGGTGAATTTTGTCCCATTCCTCCTGACAGAGCTAAATGTAAATGAGAACTGGTTCTCAACTGGCCTGACTGACCAACAAGTCAACCACAACAGACCACATATATACTCTCCACGATCTAACTGACCAACAAGTCAACCATAAGGCTAAATCTTCTCAGAAAATAAATGTTAAAAAAAATATATATATATATCCACAAGGAACTCAAGCTTAATTCCAATTTTTATTTGTATTTATTTAAAAAATGTGTATATATATATAAATATATATATATATATACACATTTTTTAAATAAATACAAATAAAAATTGGCATCAAACAAACAAACTTCTTCTCTCAGGGGTGTGGAGTGAAACAGGGCTGCCCAATATGTCCAACACTATTTAACATCTACATGAATGAATTGGCCAAAACAGGAGAAGAATCTGCAGCGCCTGGTATCACACTACACAACACTGAAATCAAGTGTCTGCTGTATGCAGATGACATGTAGTTTATGACGGTTGAAGGTTCAATCAGAATGTGTTTATAATGTAACGTCATCAACAGAGCAGGTATGTACACTGAGTGTACAAAACATTAGGAACACCTTCCAAATATTGAGTTGCATCCAGTTGTCCTCAGAACAGCCTCAATATGTCAGGGCTTGTAGAAGGTGTAGAAAGCTTTCCACAGGGATGCTGGCCCATGTTGTCAAGTTTCCTGGATGTCTTTTTGGGTGGTGGACCATTCTTGATACACACAGGAAACTGTTGTGTAGGAAAACTCAGCAGCGTTTTAGTTGTTGACACACTTAAAACCAGTGTGCCTGGCACCATACTCTGATCAACGGCACATTTTGTCTTTGCCCATTCACACTCTGGAGGATCCATATCTTATGTCTCAGCCTCCAGTATTTATACTTGTTTTTATTTCACCTTTATTTAACCAGGTAGGCTAGTTGAGAACAAGTTCTCATTTGCAACTGCGACCTGGCCAAGATAAAGCATAGCAGTGTGAACAGACAACACAGAGTTACACATGGAGTAAACAATTAACAAGTCAATAACACAGTAGAAAAAAAGGGGAGTCTATATACAAGGCATGAGGAGGTGGGCGAATAATTACAATATTGCAGATTAACACTGGAGTGATAAATGATCAGATGGTCATGTACAGGTAGAGATATTGGTGTGCAAAAGAGCAGAAAAGTAAATAAATAAAAACAGTATGGGGATGAGGTAGGTGAAAATGGGTGGGCTATTTACCAGTAGACTATGATACTGCAGTAGTTTATGTGTCGGGGGGCTAGGGTCAGTCTGTTATATCTGGAGTATTTCTCCTGTCTTATCCGGTGTCCTGTGTGAATTTAAGTATGCTCTCTCTAATTCTCTCTTTCTTTCTTTCTCTCTCTCTGAGGACCTGAGCCCTAGGACCATGCCTCAGGCCTACCTGGCATGATGACTCTTTGTTGTCCTCAGTCCACCTGGCCGTGCTGCTGCTCCAGTTTCAACTGTTCTGCCTTATTATTATTCGACCATGCTGGTCATTTATGAACATTTGAACATCTTGGCCATGTTCTGTTATAATCTCTACCCGGCACAGCCAGAAGAGGACTGGCCACCCCACATAGCCTGGTTCCTCTCTAGGTTTCTTCCTAGGTTTTGGCCTTTCTAGGGAGTTTTTCCTAGCCAACGTGCTTCTACACCTGCATTGCTTGCTGTTTGGGGTTTTAGGCTGGGTTTCTGTACAGCACTTTGAGATATCAGCTGATGTAAGAAGGGCTATATAAATACATTTGATTTGATTTGTCTCAAGGTTTAAAAATCCTTCTTTAACCCGTCTCCTTCCCTTCATCTACACTGATTGAAGTGGATTTAACAAGTGACATCAATAAGGGATCATAGCTTTCACCTGGATTCACCTGGTCAGTTTATGTCATGGAAAGAGCAGGTGTCCCTAATATTTTGTACACTCAGTGTATAGCAGCTCTTTGCATTTTAGAGAACAATTGAAAAAGGCATTACATTAATATGTAGAAAATAAGACATTTAATTAAAACTAGAAATTAAAAACGTCACAATTAAACGTTCATCCATGTTTCTCAAACATCACATTTCGAAGTGTTTAAAGTTTAGGCATGAATTCTGAATGGTTGAGGTAAAGGTTAAGGTTTCCAAAACAAACATCTCAAACTATTTTCCATTGCTGGATTTGAACTTGCAAACTATGAAATCCGAGGTATTAACTCTGATTGGTTAAGGTAAGGGTTACGGTTTGGTTTCTGGATTTTAACCTATAACCTATGGCAGCTATTCCCAAATTGGGGTATGTGCAATGCGTCGGGGGGCCAAATAAAAATGTGATTCACATTTTATAAAGTAATAAATAAATGTTTTTTTCAACATTTTTTTTTCTACACATTTTCAAACTGTCCATTTATATTTTCCAACGGGGATACACATTTGGGTGATGTTTTTCTCGCCTGAATGACCTGAATCTAGGATTACAGGGGCTTTCCGCAACTATATTCAATGTGCGGGACAAAATTGAGGCTATGATTAAGTTGGTTAAGCTATGAGAAGCTATATGAAGTTGGAGCTCTTCTCTGCCTGCATTACACAGGTCTTTCCAACACACAGGTCTTTCCAACACACAGGTCTTTCCAACATTGTATGATTTTTTTTTTGTGTGCAAAGGAACTCAAGCTTACGGACAATGTAAAATGTTATAATGCGAAGCACCTGACTGAGTAGGGTGCGCAATTACGCAGGTACTTTCCCGAAACGGACGACACAAACAACTGGATTCGTTATCCCTTTCATGCCCTGCCTCCAGTCCACTTACCACGTATCTATGTGAGAGGGGATTCTCAGCCCTTGGTAGCATGAAAACTAAATACAGGCACTGACTTTGTGTGGAAAATTATTTAAGACTGAGACTCTTTCCGATACAACCCAACATTACAGAGTTATGTGCATCCTTTCAAGCACACCCTTCTCATTAACCTGTGGTGAGTTATTCACAATTTTCAATAAATTAAGGTTGTATATGTAAGATGGTTAAATAAAGAGCAAAATTATTGATTATTATTATGTTTTGTGCCCGGGTCCTATGAGAGCTCTTTGTCACTTCGCACGAACCGGGTTGTGACGATAACTCACACTCTATTATGTTTAATACATGTATCGTATAGTGAGTGTGTGTAGCAGGTTTACAATGATGGCAAAAAACAACAACATTTGAGAGTGCGCTGACCCTGGTGCTAGAGGGGATACGCAGCTGGAGGTTGAATGTTTGAAGGGGTGCGGGACTATAAAAAGTTTGGGAACCACTGATCTGTGGTAATACGATTAGACACATCCGCCATACGTTTTGCAAAACGGAAACCTACTTGAAGCTAAACTCTAGTGGCCAATTGCCCGATGTCCTCTGACATCGATGGATTTCTTTTATTTAACTCGGCAAGTCTAAGAACTACTTCCTACAACGATGGCGTACCGGGGAACAGTGAGTTAACGGCCTTGTTCAGGGGCAAAACGACAGATTTTTACCTTGGCAGTTCGGGATTCGATCCAGCAACCTTTCAGTAACTGGCCCAACGCTCTAACCACTAGATTACCTGCCGCCCCGGTCGTCGACTTGTATCACGAGTGACCTGACTGTAAATTCCATGTTAACATATTTCTTAATAATTCACTAGGTATTGTTCAAAGCCCTGCAGTAATCTCCTTTTCAGCCGAGAACAGCTAGTGAACACTAGGTTACAGGCACTGAACAGTAAACTACAGGAGACTACATGGCGGATAGAAGGAACATGCCTCCCGTAGAGACTAATTGTGCAGACAGGCAGTTCTAGCCTAAGAATAGGCACACCACGACAATCATAGTTATACGAGCTCTTACCATATGTGTCTTCATTTTGCAGCACCGTGTCGTCCTATTTCCCACTGTCTGCACGTGCAGCTCCACTTTTCCTCATGGTATAAATCAGTTTAATATATACCGGCGTAATAATATCTTCTCCCCTCCTCGCATCCCACCACCGTCACCCCGTCATTATCGGTATGGTGTTGTGGATGACTCTTCTTGTGTTTCTAGCAGCTCCTGTGTGTCAGTCACATCACCTTCTGCCTGTATAGAAATGGACTGAAAGCCAAGTGCCGCGATTCATAGCTGACGGGACAGATGTTGCCTGGTGGGAGTACTGCGTGGTCTTAAAGTTGACTGTGTTCACGTCTGAAGTAGAAAGCAAGCATCAAAATGTATCTGTAATCAATAGGGATGCTGGAATACAGTGCAGAGCCACCGTAACCACAGTAACCACACAGACATATTTCGGTTTATTTTGATCCGTCAAAGGTGCTGTCAAAGGTGCTGTCCGCGATATTGGTGCTAAATCCGCGGCCGATCTGCGCTATCCACTGGGCTGTCTGTGGTTCTGAACCACTCCACTGGGCTGTCTGTGGTTCTGAACCACTGGGCTGTCTGTGGTTCTGAACCACTCCACCAGGCTGTCTGTGGTTCTGAACCACTGGGCTGTCTGTGGTTCTGAACCACTCCACCAGGCTGTCTGTGGTTCTGAACCACTGGGCTGTCTGTGGTTCTGAACCACTGGGCTGTCTGTGGTTCTGAACCACTGGGCTGTCTGTGGTTCTGAACCACTGGGCTGTCTGTGGTTCTGAACCACTGGGCTGTGTGTGGTTCAGAACCACTCCACTGGGCCGTCTGTGGTTCAGAACCACTCCACTGGGCTGTCTGTGGTTCTGAACCACTCCACTGGGCTGTCTGTGGTTCTGAACCACTCCACTGGGCTGTCTGTGGTTCTGAACCACTCCACTGGGCCGTCTGTGGTTCGGAACCACTCCACTGGGCTGTCTGTGGTTCTGAACCACTCCACTGGGCTGTCTGTGGTTCTGAACCACTGGGCTGTCTGTGGTTCTGAACCACTCCACTGGGCTGTCTGTGGTTCTGAACCACTCCACTGGGCCGTCTGTGGTTCTGAACCACTCCACTGGGCTGTCTGTGGTTCTGAACCACTCCACTGGGCTGTCTGTGGTTCTGAACCACTCCACTGGGCCGTCTGTGGTTCTGAACCACTCCACTGGGCCGTCTGTGGTTCTGAACCACTCCACTGGGCCGTCTGTGGTTCTGAACCACTCCACTGGGCTGTCTGTGGTTCTGAACCACTCCACTGGGCCGTCTGTGGTTCTGAACCACTCCACTGGGCCGTATGTGGTTCTGAACCACTCCACTGAGCTGTCTGTGGTTCTGAACCACTGGGCTGTCTGTGGTTCTGAACCACTGGGCTGTCTGTGGTTCTGAACCACTCCACTGGGCTGTCTGTGGTTCTGAACCACTGGGCTGTCTGTGGTTCTGAACCACTCCACTGGGCTGTCTGTGGTTCTGAACCACTGGGCTGTCTGTGGTTCTGAACCACTGGGCTGTCTGTGGTTCTGAACCACTCCACTGGGCCGTCTGTGGTTCTGAACCACTCCACTGGGCCGTCTGTGGTTCTGAACCACTCCACCGGGCCGTCTGTGGTTCTGAACCACTCCACCGGGCCGTCTGTGGTTCTGAACCACTCCACCGGGCCGTCTGTGGTTCAGAACCACTCCACCGGGCTGTCTGTGGTTCTGAACCACTCCACTGGGCTGTCTGTGGTTCTGAACCACTCCACTGGGCCGTCTGTGGTTCTGAACCACTCCACTGGGCCGTCTGTGGTTCTGAACCACTCCACTGGGCTGTCTGTGGTTCTGAACCACTGGGCTGTCTGTGGTTCTGAACCACTCCACTGGGCTGTCTGTGGTTCTGAACCACTCCACTGGGCTGTCTGTGGTTCTGAACCACTCCACCGGGCCTGTGGTTCTGAACCACTCCACTGGGCCGTCTGTGGTTCTGAACCACTGGGCCGTCTGTGGTTCTGAACCACTCCACTGGGCCGTCTGTGGTTCTGAACCACTGGGCTGTCTGTGGTTCTGAACCACTCCACTGGGCTGTCTGTGGTTCTGAACCACTCCACTGGGCCGTCTGTGGTTCTGACCCACTCCACTGGGCTGTCTGTGGTTCTGAACCACTGGGCTGTCTGTGGTTCTGAACCACTCCACTGGGCTGTCTGTGGTTCTGAACCACCAGGCTGTCTGTGGTTCTGAATCTAATTCGGGTCCGTTGTCTGTCAGATCACGCTGAGTACGGTCCTCTCTCTGAACTGACGGTCGATCTTTGAGTTCCCGCTGGTTGCTGCTGTCCAAGGGGATGGATTGGTGTCTCGACAGGTCAGCTAACCTGTTTCAAGGCCTGATATACCTATGATCTTATCCCAGTTACTAACTGTTAGTATCATAGTTTTACTGTATATATCTATATGAGACAGGTACTACCATAGATATAACATATCATAGTTTTACTGTATATATATATATGAGACAGGTACTACCATAGATATAACATATCATAGTTTTAATGTATATATCTATATGAGACAGGTACTACCATAGATATAACATATCATAGTTTTACTGTATATATCCATATGGGACAGGTGATTACAGTAGATATAATATATCATAGTTTTACTGTATATATCCATATGGGACAGGTACTACAGTAGATATAATATATCATAGTTTTACTGTATATATCTATATGGGACAGGTGATTTACAGTAGATATAACATATCATAGTTTTACTGTATATATCTATATGAGACAGGTGATTACAGTAGATATAATATATCATAGTTTTACTGTATATATATATATATGGGACAGATGATTTACAGTAGATATAATATATCATAGTTTTACTGTATTTATCTATATGAGACAGGTACTACAGTAGATATAATATATCATAGTTTTACTGTATATATTTTAGCAGGCTCAAGGGTGTGGGGTTTCCACTTCACCAAGTTCAACAACCAAACACGCACAGGGAGCACAATTAGAATGCAAATGGAGAATTTATTAGGCATATTTGCACATGGTGGGAAGGGGGGGGATCCAGCAACCAGTTCACAACAGGTAATCATACTGATAGTTCTCCCACTTCTCTCACTCTCAATAACACGCGTTTCCCTCTCGGTCCTTTCCCTCTTTGTGCAGCTTCCTCTTTTATCCCCAAGCACTCAACGGCTTAATGATCCACTGGCTTGCCTCGTGGGGGCAGGAAGCCCATATAAGGATCGGGGGGTGGAGCCAGCGGGCTGCAAGATATCCTCCGTTAATCACCACTCCACTCACCTCTCCTTGCCGTCTGCCATACACCCCCACCCCGCCCCCCACCCTCAGCTCCGACCGGGAGGGGCGGTCCAGCTCCCTAGAGTATCCTGGAGAAGGGATCTGCATTTCCATGTGCCACACCTGATCTGTGGACGACAGAGAGAGCAAAGGGCTGTAAGGATAGGAACCAGTGGGTGACCCGGGTGTTACTGTCCTTGTTCCGTGACATCCAAACCAGGGGTGCATGGTCCGTCACGAGGGTGAAGTGCCGTCCCAATAACTAATATTTCAGCGTCTCCAGTGCCTACTTGATCGCAAGACATTCTTTCTCCACAGTGGAATGTCTTGGTTCCCGTGGCAACAGCTTCCAGCTAATGACTGGGTGTTCCTCACCTTCTTGTAGCTGTGCTAGGACGGCACCCACCCCTGTTTTGGACTCATCGGTCTGCACCACCAGTGGTTTGGAGAAGTCCGGTGTCACCAGCACGGGTCCAGAACACAGGGCTCCCTTTAGGTCCTGGAAGGCTCTTTCTCTGTCCCCTGGGCGGGCAGACGGCTCCTGGTCAGATCGTTCAGGGGGCTTTCTCTTTCTCCGTCTCCTGGGCGCGCAGACGGCTCCTGGTCAGATCGTTCAGGGGGCTTTCTCTTTCTCCGTCTCCTGGGCGGGCAGACGGCTCCTGGTCAGATCGTTCAGGGGGCTTTCTCTTTCTCTGTCCCCTGGGCGGGCAGACGGCTCCTGGTCAGATCGTTCAGGGGGCTTTCTCTTTCTCTGTCCCCTGGGCGGGCAGACGGCTCCTGGTCAGATCGTTCAGGGGGCTTTCTCTTTCTCCGTCTCCTGGGCGGGCAGACGGCTCCTGGTCAGATCGTTCAGGGGGCTTTCTCTTTCTCCGTTTCCTGGGCGGGCAGACGGCTCCTGGTCAGATCGTTCAGGGGGCTTTCTCTTTCTCTGTCTCCTGGGCGGGCAGACGGCTCCTGGTCAGATCGTTCAGGGGCTTTCTCTTTCTCCGTCTCCTGGGCGGGCAGACGGCTCCTGGTCAGATCGTTCAGGGGCTTTCTCTTTCTCCGTTTCCTGGGCGGGCAGACGGCTCCTGGTCAGATCGTTCAGGGGGCTTTCTCTTTCTCCGTTTCCTGGGCGGGCAGACGGCTCCTGGTCAGATCGTTCAGGGGGCTTTCTCTTTCTCCGTTTCCTGGGCGGGCAGACGGCTCCTGGTCAGATCGTTCAGGGGGCTTTCTCTTTCTCCGTTTCCTGGGCGGGAAGACGGCTCCTGGTCAGATCGTTCAGGGGGCTGGCTAGGGAAGCAAAGCGTGGAATACATCTCTGGTAGTATCTAGTCAACCCCACAAACGTGTGTACCTGCTTCTTGGTGACCGGGCGGAGCCAATTCCAAATCATCTCCACTTTCATTACCTGGGGTTTTACACATCTCCTCCTGTTCGTGTACCCCAGGTATTCAGCCTCCTGCAGGCCGAGCAGACATTTCCTTGGGTTAGCTGTTAGCCCCGCCCCCGTAAGGCCTGCATTATTACGCTCACCTGGTTTAGATGGGTATCCCACTAACTCCCATGGATTACAATATCATCGAGGTACACGCGATGGGGACAGAGAAACCAGTCCATCACTGGAAGGTGGTGGGGGCTCCGTACAGCCCAAATGGCAGCTTCCTGTAGTGGAACAGCCCGTCAGGGGTGGCGGAAGCAGTTTTCTCCCTCGGGAGCTAAGGACACCTGTCTATAACCCTTCATCAGGTCGAGCTGATAAATCGGACGGTACCAAGCCGTTCTATTAGTTCATCAATTCGGGGCAGGGGGTAGGCGTCAAACTTCAAGATTTAATTTAATTTTCTAAAATCACTACAGAAGCGAATGGTGCCGTCTGGTTTCGACACCAACACTAATGGGCTGCACCACTCACTATTTAACTTCTTGGTGACAGGGGGGGCAGTATTTTCAAATCCGGATTAAATGCATGCCCAAATTCAACTGCCTGCTTTTCATCCCCAGAACATAGATATGCATATTATTAGTATATTTGGATAGAAACCACTCTGAAGTTTCTGAAACTGTTTGAATCATGTCTGTGAGTATAACAGAACTTATGTAGCAGGCGAAACCCTGAGGACAAACCATTCAGATTATTGTTTTTTTGAGGTCACTCTCTTTTCAATGTGTTTTCATTGGGAATTCAGATTTCTAAGGGACTTGCTTGCAGTTCCTACCGCTTCCACTGGATGTCACCAGTCTTCATAAATTGGTTGAGGTTTTTCCTTTGTGTACTGAAGAAGTAGCCCTGTTCAAAACGAGGGTCACTTCATGTGTACTGTTTGTAAAAGGCGGGTGACCGGAAAGTTAGCGTCAGTTTGTTTTCCTCCTGTATTGAAAACAGATCATCCCGTCTTAAATTTTATCGATTATTTACGTAAAAAAAATACCTAAAGTTGGAACCGATGTTTTTATGGATCAAACGCTCCAAATAAATTTACATTTTGGATATACAGTGGGGCAAAAAAATATTTAGTCAGCCACCAATTGTGCAAGTTCTCCCACTTAAAAAGATGAGAGGCCTGTAATTTTTATCATAGTAGGTACACTTCAACTATGAGGAAAAAAAAATCCAGAAAATCACATAGGTTGTATTTACAATGTTTGTGCTACACGTGTTGCCCTGTTTTCACAATGTTCTATTTCACCTATCAGATATCACTTTATCAATGTCAGACTTTTATTTTCAATTCTTTGTGGGTCTGTGTGATCTCTCTCTCTGGCTGTCTCTGTCTCTGTCTCTCTCTCTCTACATTCTCTCAATTCAATTTCAATTCAAGGGCTTTATTGGCATGGGAAACATGTGTTAACATTGCCAAAGCAAGTGAGGTGGATAATATATAAAGTGAATATATAAAGTGAAATAAACAATAAAAAATAACAGTAAACATCACACATACAGAAGTTTCAAAACAATAAAGACATTACAAATGTTTTTCAAAATTGGATTTGTTTTCAAATTATTTGTGGATCTGTGTAATCTGAGGGAAATATGTCTCTCTAATATGGTCATACATTGGGCAGGAGGTTAGGAAGTGCAGCTCAGTTTCCACCTCATTTTGTGGGCAGTGAGCACATAGCCTGTCTTCTCTTGAGAGCCATGTCTGCCTACGGAGGCCTTTCTCAATAGCAAGGCTATGCTCACTGAGTCTGTACATAGTCAAAGCTGTCCTTAATTTTGGGTCAGTCACAGTGGTCAGGTATTCCGCCACTGTGTACTCTCTGTTTCGGGCCAAATAGCATTCTAGTTTGCTCTGTTTTTTTGTTAATTCTTTCCAATGTGTCAAGTAATTATCTTTTTGTTTTCTCATGATTTGGTTGGGTCTAATTGTGCTGCTGTCCTGGGGCTCTGTAGGGTGTGTTTGTGAACAGAGCCCCAGGACCAGCTTGCTTAGGGGACTCTTCCCCAAGTTCATCTCTCTGTAGGTGATGGCTTTGTTATGGTGGTTATAGAATTTAACGGCTCTTTTCTGGATTTTGATAATTAGTGGGTATCAGCCTAATTCTGCTCTGCATGCATTACGTGCAGAGTCTCAATTTGGTGTTTGTCCCATTTTGTGAAGTCTTGGTTGGTGAGCGGACCCCAGACCTCACAACCATAAAGGACCCCAGACCTCACAACCATAAAGGACAATGGGCTCTATGACTGATTCAAGTATTTTTAGCCAAATCCTAATTGGTATTTTTATTTTTACCTTTATTTAACTAGGCAAGTCAGTTAAGAACAAATTCTTATTTTCAATGACAGTGGGTTAACTGCCTGTTCAGGGGCAGAACGACAGATTTGTACCTTGTCAGCTCGGGGATTCGAACTTGCAACCTTTCGATTACTAGTCCAACGCTCTAACCACAGGGGCAGAACGACAGATTTGTACCTTGTCAGCTCGGGGATTCGAACTTCAACGCTCTAACCACAGGGGCAGAACGACAGATTTGTACCTTGTCAGGTCGGGGATTCGAACTTGCAACCTTTCGATTACTAGTCCAACGCTCTAACCACTAGGCTACACTGCCGCCCCCCGTATGTTGAAATTTATGTTCCTTTTGATGGCATAGAATGCCCTTCTTGCCTTGTCTCACAGATCGTTCACAGCTTTGTGGTAGTTACCTGTGGCGCTGATGTTTAGGCCAAGGTATGTATAGTTTTTTGTGTGCTCTAGGGCAACAGTGTCTAGATGGAATTTGTATTTGTGGTCCTGGTGACTGGACCTTTTTTGGAACACCATTATTTCTGTCTCTCACTCTCTCTGTCTCTCTCTGTCTCTACTCTCTCTCTCTACCCTCTCTCTCTCTCTCTTTCTCTTTCTCTACTCGCTCTCTCTCTCTCTCTCTACCCTCTCTCTCTCTCTCTACCCTCTCTCTCTCTTTCTCTACTCGCTCTTTCTTTCTCTACTCTCTCTCACTCTCTCTCTCTCTCTACCCTCTCTCTCTCACTCTACCCTCTCTCTCACTCTACCCTCTCTCTACTCTCTCTCTCTACCCTCTCTCTCTCTTTCTCTACTCGCTCTTTCTCTCTTTCTCTTTCTTTCTCTACTCTCTCTTTAGAGCCCTCTCTCTCTTTTCTCTTTCTCTCTCTCTCTCTTTCTCTACTCTCTCTCTCTCTCTCTCACTGGGCCTCTAATCGCTCAGCATCCCTGTTGCCATGGTGACAACACCATGTTGACACAGCAGGTTTTTACGATTCCCTATGGCATCCAATTCCCTTTATAGTACACTACTTTAGAGCCCTATTCCCTTCATGGTACACTACTTTAGAGCCCTATTCCCTTCATGGTACACTACTTTAGAGCCCTATTCCCTTCATAGTACACTACTTTAGAGCCCTATTCCCTTCATAGCACACTACTTTAGAGCCCTATTCCCTATATAGCACACTACTATAGAGCCCCATTGGCCCTGGTCAAAAGTAGGTGCATATTGGGACTCAAGTGTTTATGATGCCATAACAGCTTAGAACACTAATCACCTCAGAAAATTACAATTGGCTCAGAACAGGACGGCTGGCCTTTAAATGTACACAGAGAGCTAATATTAATAATATGCATGTCAATCTCTCCTGGCTCAAAGTGGAGGAGAGATTGACTTCATCACTACTTGTATCTGTGAGAGGTATTGACATGTTGACTGCACTGAGCTGTTTGTTTAAACCACTAAAACACAGCTCAGACACCCATACATACCCCACAAGACATGCCACCAGAGGTCTCTTCACAGTCCCCAAGTCCAGAACAGACTATGGGAGGTGTACAGTACTACATAGAGCCATGACTACATGGAACTCTATTCCACAGTACTACATAGAGCCATGACTACATGGAACTCTATTCCACAGTACTACATAGAGCCATGACTACATGGAACTCTATTCCACAGTACTACATAGAGCCATGACTACATGGAACTCTATTCCACAGTACTACATAGAGCCATGACTACATGGAACTCTATTCCACAGTACTACATAGAGCCATGACTACATGGAACTCTATTCCACAGTACTACATAGAGCCATGACTACATGGAACTCTATTCCACAGTACTACATAGAGCCATGACTACATGGAACTCTATTCCACAGTACTACATAGAGCCACGACTACATGGAACTCCATTCCACAGTACTACATAGAGCCATGACTACATGGGACTCTATTCCACAGTACTACATAGAGCCACGACTACATGGAACTCTATTCCACAGTACTACATAGAGCCATGACTACATGGAACTCTATTCCACAGTACTACATAGAGCCATGACTACATGGAACTCTATTCCACAGTACTACATAGAGCCATGACTACATGGAACTCCATTCCACAGTACTACATAGAGCCATGACTACATGGGACTCTATTCCACAGTACTACATAGAGCCATGACTACATGGAACTCTATTCCACAGTACTACATAGAGCCATGACTACATGGAACTCTATTCCACAGTACTACATAGAGCCACGACTACATGGAACTCTATTCCACAGTACTACATAGAGACATGACTACATGGAACTCTATTCCACAGTACTACATAGAGCCATGACTACATGGAACTCTATTCCACAGTACTACATAGAGCTACATGGAACTCTATTCCACAGTACTACATAGAGCCATGACTACATGGGACTCTATTCCACAGTACTACATAGAGCCATGACTACATAGCTGCTGCCTTGGCAGGAACTAATGGGGATCCATAATAAACCCCAGGAAGAGTAGCTGATGCCTTGGCAGGAACTAATGGGAATCCATAATAAACCCCAGGAAGAGTAGCTGCTGCCTTGACAGGAACTAATGGGCATCCATAATAAACCCCAGGAAGAGTAGCTACTGCCTTGGCAGGAACTAATGGGGATCCATAATAAACCCCAGGAAGAGTAGCTGCTGCCTTGACAGGAACTAATGGGGATCCATAATAAACCCCAACAAGAGTAGCTGCTGCCTTGGCAGGAACTAATGGGGATCCATAATAAACCCCAGGAAGAGTAGCTGCTGCCTTGACAGGAACTAATGGGCATCCATAATAAACCCCAGGAAGAGTAGCTGCTGCCTTGGCAGGAACTAATGGGGATCCATAATAAACCCCAGGAAGAGTAGCTGCTGCCTTGACAGGAACTAATGGGGATCCATAATAAACCCCAGGAAGAGTAGCTGCTGCCTTGACAGGAACTAATGGGGATCCATAATAAACCCCAGGAAGAGTAGCTGCTGCCTTGGCAGGAACTAATGGGGATCCATAATAAACCCCAGGAAGAGAAACACCCATGACACCATCCACACAAGGTTGAATCATGTATTTTGTTGGAACCCCATACTGTGTCAATGTGGACACACCTGATGGTAATCATGTCTGAGATTCTTTCATTGTGGAAGGACTTGATGGACTAATCGAGTTGGATAGCACTGACCCTAATCCCCAGGTTTCTGGCTCAACTATAACATCTCCACCTTCGTGTTAGTCCAACCCCTCCTTCATTACCTCCCTGTTAGTCCAACCCCCGACCTCATTACCCCCCCTGTTCATCTCATCCCTCCTTCATTACCCCCCTGTTCATCTCATCCCTCCTTCATTACCTCACTGTTAGTCTCATCCCTCCTTCATTACCTCCCTGTTAGTCTCATCCCTCCTTCATTACCTCCCTGTTAGTCTCATCCCTCCTTCATTACCTCCCTGTTCGTCTCATCCCTCCTTCATTACCTCCCTGTTAGTCCAACCCCTCCTTCATTACCTCCCTGTTAGTCCAACCCCTCCTTCATTACCTCCCTGTTCGTCTCATCCCTCCTTCATTACCTCCCTGTTAGTCCAACCCCCGACCTCATTACCCCCCCTGTTCATCTCATCCCTCCTTCATTACCTCCCTGTTAGTCCAACCCCTCCTTCATTACCTCCCTGTTAGTCCAACCCCTCCTTCATTACCTCCCTGTTCGTCTCATCCCTCCTTCATTACCTCCCTGTTAGTCTCATCCCTCCTTCATTACCTCCCTGTTAGTCTCATCCCTCCTTCATTACCTCCCTGTTAGTCCAACCCCTCCTTCATTACCTCCCTGTTAGTCTCATCCCTCCTTCATTACCTCCCTGTTAGTCTCATCCCTCCTTCATTACCTCCCTGTTAGTCCAACCCCTCCTTCATTACCTCTCTGTTAGTCTCATCCCTCCTTCATTACCTCCCTGTTAGTCCAACCCCCGACTTCATTACCTCCCTGTTCGTCTCATCCCTCCTTCATTACCTCCCTGTTAGTCTCATCCCTCCTTCATTACCTCCCTGTTAGTCTCATCCCTCCTTCATTACCTCCCTGTTAGTCTCATCCCTCCTTCATTACCTCCCTGTTAGTCTCATCCCTCCTTCATTACCTCCCTGTTAGTCCAACCCCTCCTTCATTACCTCCCTGTTAGTCTCATCCCTCCTTCATTACCTCCCTGTTAGTCCAACCCCTCCTTCATTACCTCTCTGTTAGTCTCATCCCTCCTTCATTACCTCCCTGTTAGTCCAACCCCTCCTTCATTACCTCCCTGTTAGTCTCATCCCTCCTTCATTACCTCCCTGTTAGTCCAACCCCTCCTTCATTACCTCCCTGTTAGTCCAACCCCTCCTTCATTACCTCCCTGTTAGTCTCATCCCTCCTTCATTACCTCCCTGTTAGTCTCATCCCTCCTTCATTACCTCCCTGTTAGTCTCATCCCTCCTTCATTACCTCCCTGTTAGTCTCATCCCTCCTTCATTACCTCCCTGTTAGTCTCATCCCTCCTTCATTACCTCCCTGTTAGTCTCATCCCTCCTTCATTACCTCCCTGTTAGTCCAACCCCTCCTTCATTATCCCCCTTTCTCCCTCCCACCTCCCACCTTTTCCTCACCCTTTCTCTCCCCGCTCGGTGGGTTTTGGGACAGCCCTTTTCTGATTCCTATAGGCAAATCAGAACTTGACAGAGGTAGAGAGGTAGAGAGGTAGAGAGGTAGAGAGGTAGAGAGGGGTAGAGAGGGGTAGAGAGAGGTAGAGAGAGGGAGAGAGAGAGAGAGGTAGAGAGGGGTAGAGAGGGGTAGAGAGGGTTAGAGAGAGGTAGAGAGGTAGAGAGAGAGAGAGAGGTAGAGAGGGGTAGAGAGAGGTAGAGAGGGGTAGAGAGGGTTAGAGAGGTAGAGAGGTAGAGAGAGGTAGAGAGAGGGAGAGAGAGGTAGAGAGGGGTAGAGAGGGTTAGAGAGGTAGAGAGAGGTAGAGAGAGGTAGAGAGAGGTAGAGAGGGTTAGAGAGGTAGAGAGGTAGAGAGAGGTAGAGAGAGGTAGAGAGGGGTAGAGAGGTAGAGAGGTAGAGAGAGGGAGAGAGAGGTAGAGAGGGGTAGAGAGGGTTAGAGAGGTAGAGAGAGGTAGAGAGAGGGAGAGAGGTAGAGAGGGGTAGAGAGGGTTAGAGAGGTAGAGAGAGGTAGAGAGGGGTAGAGAGGTAGAGAGGGGTATAGAGGTAGAGGTAGAGGTAGAGAGACATAGAGAGAGGTAGAGAGAGGTAGAAAGAGGTAGAGAGGTAGAGAGGTAGAGAGGGGTAGAGAGGGTTAGAGAGAGGTAGAGAGGTAGAGAGAGGTAGAGAGGTAGAGAGAGGTAGAGAGAGATAGAGAGGGGTAGAGAGGTAGAGAGAGGTAGAGAGAGGTAGAGAGAGGTAGAGAGGTAGAGAGAGATAGAGAGAGGTAGAGAGGTAGAGAGAGATAGAGAGAGGTAGAGAGGTAGAGAGGTAGAGAGAGGTAGAGAGAGGTAGAGAGAGATAGAGAGAGGTAGAGAGGTAGAGAGAGGTAGAGAGGTAGAGAGAGGTAGAGAGAGGTAGAGAGGTAGAGAGAGATAGAGAGAGGTAGAGAGGTAGAGAGAGGTAGAGATGTAGAGAGAGGTAGAGAGAGAGAGACTGTGCCCAAGCTTTGACAGACTATGACATCTTCCAATAATGTGTTTTGACAGGCCCTGTCAATCAACCACTGCATTCCATTACTCAGTGGCCTTCTGTCTGTCCCTCGTTAGAATGACATTATAACAGGAATACATGAAGAAAACATCAGCTAATCTAGCAGTGGTCACCTCAGGACATCACAATGTGATTGATGGTGAGTAAAGAAGGCTGTTCTTCCCTATATAGTGCCCTACTTTAGACCAGAGCCCTATTCCCTATATAGTGCCCTACTTTAGACCAGAGCCCTATTCCCTATATAGTGGTACTACTATAGACCAGAGCCCTATTCCCTATATAGTGCACTACTATAGACCAGAGCCCTATTCCCTATATAGTGGTACTACTATAGACCAGAGCCCTATTCCCTATATAGTGGTACTACTATAGACCAGAGCCCTATTCCCTATATAGTGGTACTACTATAGACCAGGGCCCTATTCCCTATATAGTGGTACTACTATAGACCAGAGCCCTATTCCCTATATAGTGCTATACTTTAGACCAGAGCCCTATTCCCTATATAGTGTACTACTATAGACCAGAGCCCTATTCCCTATATAGTGCCCTACTTTAGACCAGAGCCCTATTCCCTATATAGTGGTACTACTACAGACCAGAGCCCTATTCCCTATATAGTGCACTACTTTAGACCAGAGCCCTATTCCCTATATAGTGCCCTACTTTAGACCAGAGCCCTATTCCCTATATAGTGCCCTACTTTAGACCAGAGCCCTATTCCCTATATAGTGCCCTACTTTAGACCAGAGCCCTATTCCCTATATAGTGCCCTACTTTAGACCAGAGCCCTATTCCCTATATAGTGCACTACTATAGACCAGAGCCCTATTCCCTATATAGTGGTACTACTATAGACCAGAGCCCTATTCCCTATATTGTGGTACTACTATAGACCAGAGCCCTATTCCCTATATAGTGCCCTACTACAGACCAGAGCCCTATTCCCTATATAGTGCACTACTATAGACCAGAGCCCATTTCCCTATATAGTGGTACTACTATAGACCAGGGCCCTATTCCCTATATAGTGGTACTACTATAGACCAGAGCCCTATTCCCTATATAGTGCCCTACTTTAGACCAGAGCCCTATTCCCTATATAGTGTACTACTATAGACCAGAGCCCTATTCCCTATATAGTGCCCTACTTTAGACCAGAGCCCTATTCCCTATATAGTGGTACTACTACAGACCAGAGCCCTATTCCCTATATAGTGCACTACTTTAGACCAGAGCCCTATTCCCTATATAGTGCCCTACTTTAGACCAGAGCCCTATTCCCTATATAGTGCCCTACTTTAGACCAGAGCCCTATTCCCTATATAGTGCCCTACTTTAGACCAGAGCCCTATTCCCTATATAGTGCCCTACTTTAGACCAGAGCCCTATTCCCTATATAGTGCACTACTTTAGACCAGAGCCCTATTCCCTATATAGTGCCCTACTTTAGACCAGAGCCCTATTCCCTATATAGTGCCCTACTTTAGACCAGAGCCCTATTCCCTATATAGTGCCCTACTTTAGACCAGAGCCCTATTCCCTATATAGTGCCCTACTTTAGACCAGAGCCCTATTCCCTATATAGTGCCCTACTTTAGACCAGAGCCCTATTCCCTATATAGTGCCCTACTTTAGACCAGAGCCCTATTCCCTATATAGTGCCCTACTTTAGACCAGAGCCCTATTCCCTATATAGTGCCCTACTTTAGACCAGAGCCCTATTCCCTATATAGTGCCCTACTTTAGACCAGAGCCCTATTCCCTATATAGTGCTTACTTTAGACCAGAGCCCTATTCCCTATATAGTGCCCTACTTTAGACCAGAGCCCTATTCCCTATATAGTGGTACTACTATAGACCAGAGCCCTATTCCCTATATAGTGCACTACTATAGACCAGAGCCCTATTCCCTATATAGTGGTACTACTATAGACCAGAGCCCTATTCCCTATATAGTGGTACTACTATAGACCAGAGCCCTATTCCCTATATAGTGGTACTACTATAGACCAGGGCCCTATTCCCTATATAGTGGTACTACTATAGACCAGAGCCCTATTCCCTATATAGTGCCCTACTTTAGACCAGAGCCCTATTCCCTATATAGTGTACTACTATAGACCAGAGCCCTATTCCCTATATAGTGCCATACTTTAGACCAGAGCCCTATTCCCTATATAGTGGTACTACTACAGACCAGAGCCCTATTCCCTATATAGTGCACTACTTTAGACCAGAGCCCTATTCCCTATATAGTGCCCTACTTTAGACCAGAGCCCTATTCCCTATATAGTGCCCTACTTTAGACCAGAGCCCTATTCCCTATATAGTGCCCTACTTTAGACCAGAGCCCTATTCCCTATATAGTGCCCTACTTTAGACCAGAGCCCTATTCCCTATATAGTGCACTACTTTAGACCAGAGCCCTATTCCCTATATAGTGCCCTACTTTAGACCAGAGCCCTATTCCCTATATAGTGCCCTACTTTAGACCAGAGCCCTATTCCCTATATAGTGCCCTACTTTAGACCAGAGCCCTATTCCCTATATAGTGCCCTACTTTAGACCAGAGCCCTATTCCCTACATAGTGCCCTACTTTAGACCAGAGCCCTATTCCCTATATAGTGCCCTACTTTAGACCAGAGCCCTATTCCCTATATAGTGCCCTACTTTAGACCAGAGCCCTATTCCCTATATAGTGCCCTACTTTAGACCAGAGCCCTATTCCCTATATAGTGCCCTACTTTAGACCAGAGCCCTATTCCCTATATAGTGCCCTACTTTAGACCAGAGCCCTATTCCCTATATAGTGCCCTACTTTAGACCAGAGCCCTATTCCCTATATAGTGCCCTACTTTAGACCAGAGCCCTATTCCCTATATAGTGCCCTACTTTAGACCAGAGCCCTATTCCCTATATAGTGCCCTACTTTAGACCAGAGCCCTATTCCCTATATAGTTTCCTACTTTAGACCAGAGCCCTATTCCCTATATAGTGCCCTACTTTAGACCAGAGCCCTATTCCCTATATAGGGCCCTACTTTAGACCAGAGCCCTATTCCCTATATAGTGCCCTACTTTAGACCAGAGCCCTATTCCCTATATAGTGCACTACTTTAGACCAGAGCCCTATTCCCTATAAAGTGCACTACTTTAGACCAGAGCCCTATTCCCTATATAGTGCACTACTTTAGACCAGAGTCCTAATCCCTATATAGTGCACTACTATAGACCAGAGCACTATTTCCTATATAGTGTACTACTATAGACCAGAGCCCTATTCCCTATATAGTACACTACTATAGACCAGAGCCCTATTCCCTATATAGTGCACTACTATAGACCAGCGCCCTATTCCCTATATAGTGCACTACTATAGACCAGAGGCCTATTCCCTATAAAATGCCCAGGGCCCTGGTCGAAAAGTAGTGCGCTATATAGGGAATAGGGTGCCATTTTAGACAGCCAGGAACTATCAGGCCAGTGGAGCTGATGTAGGGAACTTCAATCACGTTAGCTTTGTTAGAAACAACTCTGTAATGTTTATAGTGGAGGTGTTGCTGTATATATTCAGAGCCATATCCCTGTAATGTTTATAGGGGAGGTGTTGTATATATTCAGAGCCATATCCCTGTAATGTTTATAGGGGAGGTGTTGTATATATTTAGAGCCAGGATCCCTGTAGTGGATGTTGCTGTATATTCAGAGCCATATCCCTGTAATGTTTATAGTGGAGGTGTTGTTGTATATATTCAGGTAATGTTTAGGAGGTGTTGTATATATTCAGAGCCATATCCCTGTTATGTTTATAGGGGAGGAGGTTGTATATATTCAGAGCCATATCCCTGTAATGTTTATAGGGGAGGAGAACAGAGCCCTGTAATGTTTATAGGGGAGGTGGTATATATTCAGAGCCATATCCCTGTAATGTTTATACAGGGAGGTGTTGTATATATTCAGAGCCATATCCCTGTAATGTTTATAGGGGGGAGGTGTTGTATATATTCAGAGCCATATCCCTGTAATGTTTATAGGGGAGAACCTTGTATATATTCAGAGCCATATCCCTGTAATGTTTATAGGGGAGGTGTTGTAGGAGCCATATCCCTGTAATGTTTATAGGGGAGGTGGAGAACCTATATTCAGAGCCATATCCCTGTAATGTTTATAGGGAGGTGTTGTATATATTCAGAGCCATATCCCTGTTTATAGGGGAGGTGTTGTTGTATGTTTATAGGGGAGGTTGTTATATTCAGATATATTCAATGTTTATAGGGGAGAGCCATATCCCTGTAATGTTTATAGGGGAGGTGTTGTATATATTCAGAGCCATATCCCTGTAATGTTTATAGGGGAGGTGTTGTATATATTCAGAGCCATATCCCTGTAATGTTTATAGGGGAGGTGTTGTATATATTCAGAGCCATATCCCTGTAATGTTTATAGGGGAGGTGTTGTATATATTCAGAGCCATATCCCTGTAATGTTTATAGGGGAGGTGTTGTATATATTCAGAGCCATATCCCTGTAATGTTTATAGGGGAGGTGTTGTATATATTCAGAGCCATATCCCTGTAATGTTTATAGGGGAGGTGTTGTATATATTCAGAGCCATATCCCTGTAATGTTTATAGGGGAGGTGTTGTATATATTCAGAGCCATATCCCTGTAATGTTTATAGGGGAGGTGTTGTATATATTCAGAGCCATATCCCTGTAATGTTTATAGGGGAGGTGTTGTATATATTCAGAGCCATATCCCTGTAATGTTTATAGGGGAGGTGTTGTATATATTCAGAGCCATATCCCTGTAATGTTTATAGGGGAGGTGTTGTATATATTCAGAGCCATATCCCTGTAATGTTTATAGGGGAGGTGTTGTATATATTCAGAGCCATATCCCTGTAATGTTTATAGGGGAGGTGTTGTATATATTCAGAGCCATATCCCTGTAATGTTTATAGGGGAGGTGTTGTATATATTCAGAGCCATATCCCTGTAATGTTTATAGGGGAGGTGTTGTATATATTCAGAGCCATATCCCTGTAATGTTTATAGGGGAGGTGTTGTATATATTCAGAGCCATATCCCTGTAATGTTTATAGGGGAGGTGTTGTATATATTCAGAGCCATATCCCTGTAATGTTTATAGGGGAGGTGTTGTTGTATATATTCAGAGCCATATCCCTGTAATGTTTATAGGGGAGGTGTTGTATATATTCAGAGCCATATCCCTGTAATGTTTATAGGGGAGGTGTTGTATATATTCAGAGCCATATCCCTGTAATGTTTATAGGGGAGGTGTTGTATATATTCAGAGCCATATCCCTGTAATGTTTATAGGGGAGGTGTTGTATATATTCAGAGCCATATCCCTGTAATGTTTATAGGGGAGGTGTTGTATATATTCAGAGCCATATCCCTGTAATGTTTATAGGGGAGGTGTTGTATATATTCAGAGCCATATCCCTGTAATGTTTATAGGGGAGGTGTTGTATATATTCAGAGCCATATCCCTGTAATGTTTATAGGGGAGGTGTTGTATATATTCAGAGCCATATCCCTGTAATGTTTATAGGGGAGGTGTTGTATATATTCAGAGCCATATCCCTGTAATGTTTATAGGGGAGGTGTTGTATATATTCAGAGCCATATCCCTGTAATGTTTATAGGGGAGGTGTTGTATATATTCAGAGCCATATCCCTGTAATGTTTATAGGGGAGGTGTTGTATATATTCAGAGCCATATCCCTGTAATGTTTATAGGGGAGGTGTTGTATATATTCAGAGCCATATCCCTGTAATGTTTATAGGGGAGGTGTTGTATATATTCAGAGCCATATCCCTGTAATGTTTATAGGGGAGGTGTTGTATATATTCAGAGCCATATCCCTGTAATGTTTATAGGGGAGGTGTTGTATATATTCAGAGCCATATCCCTGTAATGTTTATAGGGGAGGTGTTGTATATATTCAGAGCCATATCCCTGTAATGTTTATAGGGGAGGTGTTGTATATATATTCAGAGCCATATCCCTGTAATGTTTATAGGGGAGGTGTTGTATATATTCAGAGCCATATCCCTGTAATGTTTATAGGGGAGGTGTTGTATATATTCAGAGCCATATCCCTGTAATGTTTATAGGGGAGGTGTTGTATATATTCAGAGCCATATCCCTGTAATGTTTATAGGGGAGGTGTTGTATATATTCAGAGCCATATCCCTGTAATGTTTATAGGGGAGGTGTTGTATATATTCAGAGCCATATCCCTGTAATGTTTATAGGGGAGGTGTTGTTGTATATATTCAGGAGGTGTATGTTGTATATATTCAGAGCCATATCCCTGTAATGTTTATAGGGGAGGTGTTGTATATATTCAGAGCCATATCCCTGTAATGTTTATAGGGGAGGTGTTGTTATATTCAGTATATATTCAGAGCCATATCCCTGTAATGTTTATAGGGGAGGTGTTGTATATATTCAGAGCCATATCCCTGTAATGTTTATAGGGGAGGTGTTGTATATATTCAGAGCCATATCCCTGTAATGTTTATAGGGGAGGTGTTGTATATATTCAGAGCCATATCCCTGTAATGTTTATAGGGGAGGTGTTGTATATATTCAGAGCCATATCCCTGTAATGTTTATAGGGGAGGTGTTGTATATATTCAGAGCCATATCCCTGTAATGTTTATAGGGGAGGTGTTGTATATATTCAGAGCCATATCCCTGTAATGTTTATAGGGGAGGTGTTGTATATATTCAGAGCCATATCCCTGTAATGTTTATAGGGGAGGTGTTGTATATATTCAGAACCATATCCCTGTAATGTTTATAGGGGAGGTGTTGTATATATTCATATCCCTGTAATGTTTATAGGGGAGGTGTTGTATATATATTCAGAGCCATATCCCTGTAATGTTTATAGGGGAGGTGTTGTATATATTCAGAGCCATATCCCTGTAATGTTTATAGGGGAGGTGTTGTATATATTCAGAGCCATATCCCTGTAATGTTTATAGGGGAGGTGTTGTATATATTCAGAGCCATATCCCTGTAATGTTTATAGGGGAGGTGTTGTATATATTCAGAGCCATATCCCTGTAATGTTTATAGGGGAGGTGTTGTATATATTCAGAGCCATATCCCTGTAATGTTTATAGGGGAGGTGTTGTATATATTCAGAGCCATATCCCTGTAATGTTTATAGGGGAGGTGTTGTTGTATATATTCAGAGCCATATCCCTGTAATGTTTATAGGGGAGGTGTTGTATATATTCAGAGCCATATCCCTGTAATGTTTATAGGGGAGGTGTTGTATATATTCAGAGCCATATCCCTGTAATGTTTATAGGGGAGGTGTTGTTGTATATATTCAGAGCCATATCCCTGTAATGTTTATAGGGGAGGTGTTGTATATATTCAGAGCCATATCCCTGTAATGTTTATAGGGGAGGTGTTGTATATATATCAGAGCCATATCCCTGTAATGTTTATAGGGGAGGTGTTGTATATATTCAGAGCCATATCCCTGTAATGTTTATAGGGGAGGTGTTGTATATATTCAGAGCCATATCCCTGTAATGTTTATAGGGGAGGTGTTGTATATATTCAGAGCCATATCCCTGTAATGTTTATAGGGGAGGTGTTGTATATATTCAGAGCCATATCCCTGTAATGTTTATAGGGGAGGTGTTGTATATATTCAGAGCCATATCCCTGTAATGTTTATAGGGGAGGTGTTGTATATATTCAGAGCCATATCCCTGTAATGTTTATAGGGGAGGTGTTGTATATATTCAGAGCCATATCCCTGTAATGTTTATAGGGGAGGTGTTGTATATATTCAGAGCCATATCCCTGTAATGTTTATAGGGGAGGTGTTGTATATATTCAGAGCCATATCCCTGTAATGTTTATAGGGGAGGTTGTTGTATATATTCAGAGCCATATCCCTGTAATGTTTATAGGGGAGGTGTTGTATATATTCAGAGCCATATCCCTGTAATGTTTATAGGGGAGGTGTTGTTGTATATATTCAGAGCCATATCCCTGTAATGTTTATAGGGGAGGTGTTGTTGTATCCCTGTAATGTTTATAGGGGGTATCCCTGTAATGTTGTTGTATATATTCAGAGCCATATCCCTGTAATGTTTATAGGGGAGGTGTTGTATATATTCAGAGCCATATCCCTGTAATGTTTATAGGGGAGGTGTTGTATATATTCAGAGCCATATCCCTGTAATGTTTATAGGGGAGGTGTTGTATATATTCAGAGCCATATCCCTGTAATGTTTATAGGGGAGGTGTTGTATATATTCAGAGCCATATCCCTGTAATGTTTATAGGGGAGGTGTTGTATATATTCAGAGCCATATCCCTGTAATGTTTATAGGGGAGGTGTTGTATATATTCAGAGCCATATCCCTGTAATGTTTATAGGGGAGGTTTGTATATATTCAGTTCCCTGTTTATATATTATTCAGAGCCATATCCCTGTAATGTTTATAGGGGAGGTGTTGTATATATTCAGAGCCATATCCCTGTAATGTTTATAGGGGAGGTGTTGTATATATTCAGAGCCATATCCCTGTAATGTTTATAGGGGAGGTGTTGTTGTATATATTCAGAGCCATATCCCTGTAATGTTTATAGGGGAGGTGTTGTATATATTCAGAGCCATATCCCTGTAATGTTTATAGGGGAGGTGTTGTATATATTCAGAGCCATATCCCTGTAATGTTTATAGGGGTGTTGTAGGTGTTGTATATATTCAGAGCCATATCCCTGTAATGTTTATAGGGGAGGTGTTGTATATATTCAGAGCCATATCCCTGTAATGTTTATAGGGGAGGTGTTGTATATATTCAGAGCCATATCCCTGTAATGTTTATAGGGGAGGTGTTGTATATATTCAGAGCCATATCCCTGTAATGTTTATAGGGGAGGTGTTGTATATATTCAGAGCCATATCCCTGTAATGTTTATAGGGGAGGTGTTGTATATATTCAGAGCCATATCCCTGTAATGTTTATAGGGGAGGTGTTGTATATATTCAGAGCCATATCCCTGTAATGTTTATAGGGGAGGTGTTGTATATATTCAGAGCCATATCCCTGTAATGTTTATAGGGGGTGTTGTGAGCCATATCCCTGTAATGTTTATATATATATTCAGAGCCATATCCCTGTAATGTTTATAGGGGAGGTGGTGTTGTATATATTCAGAGCCATATCCCTGTAATGTTTATAGGGGAGGTGTTGTATATATTCAGAGCCATATCCCTGTAATGTTTATAGGGGAGGTGTTGTATATATTCAGAGCCATATCCCTGTAATGTTTATAGGGGAGGTGTTGTATATATTCAGAGCCATATCCCTGTAATGTTTATAGGGGAGGTGTTGTATATATTCAGAGCCATATCCCTGTAATGTTTATAGGGGAGGTGTTGTATATATTCAGAGCCATATCCCTGTAATGTTTATAGGGGAGGTGTTGTATATATTCAGAGCCATATCCCTGTAATGTTTATAGGGGAGGTGTTGTATATATTCAGAGCCATATCCCTGTAATGTTTATAGGGGAGGTGTTGTATATATTCAGAGCCATATCCCTGTAATGTTTATAGGGGAGGTGTTGTTGTATATACTCAGAGCCATATCCCTGTAATGTTTATAGGGGAGGTGTTGTATATATTCAGAGCCATATCCCTGTAATGTTTATAGGGGAGGTGTTGTTGTATATATTTTATAGGGGAGGTGTTGTATATATTCAGAGCCATATCCCTGTAATGTTTATAGGGGAGGTGTTGTATATATTCAGAGCCATATCCCTGTAATGTTTATAGGGGAGGTGTTGTATATATTCAGAGCCATATCCCTGTAATGTTTATAGGGGAGGTGTTGTATATACTCAGAGCCATATCCCTGTAATGTTTATAGGGGAGGTGTTGTATATATTCAGAGCCATATCCCTGTAATGTTTATAGGGGAGGTGTTGTATATATTCAGAGCCATATCCCTGTAGTGTTTATAGGGGAGGTGTTGTATATATTCAGGGCCATATCCCTGTAGTGTTTATAGGGGAGGTGTTGTATATATTCAGAACCATATCCCCGTAATGTTTATAGTGGAGGTGTTGTATATATTCAGAGCCATATCCCTGTAATGTTTATAGGGGAGGTGTTGTTGTATATATTCAGAGCCATATCCCTGTAATGTTTATAGGGGAGGTGTTGTATATATTCAGGGCCATATCCCTGTAGTGTTTATAGGGGAGGTGTTGTTGTATATATTCAGAGCCATATCCCTGTAATGTTTATAGGGGAGGTGTTGTTGTATATACTCAGAGCCATATCCCTGTAATGTTTATAGGGGAGGTGTTGTATATACTCAGAGCCATATCCCTGTAATGTTTATAGGGGACATGTTGTATATATTCAGAGCCATATCCCTGTAATGTTTATAGGGGAGGTGTTGTATATATTCAGAGCCATATCCCTGTAATGTATATAGGGGAGGTGTTGTATATATTCAGAGCCATATCCCTGTAATGTTGATAGGGGAGGTGTTGTATATATTCAGAGCCATATCCCTGTAATGTTTATAGGGGAGGTGTTGTATATATTCAGAGCCATATCCCTGTAATGTTTATAGGGGAGGTGTTGTTGTATATATTCAGAGCCATATCCCTGTAATGTTTATAGGGGAGGTGTTGTTGTATATACTCAGAGCCATATCCCTGTAATGTTTATAGTGGAGGTGTTGTATATATTCAGAGCCATATCCCTGTAATGTTTATAGGGGAGGTGTTGTTGTATATATTCAGAGCCATATCCCTGTAATGTTTATAGGGGAGGTGTTGTATATATTCAGAGCCATATCCCTGTAATGTTTATAGGGGAGGTGTTGTATATATTCAGAGCCATATCCCTGTAATGTTTATAGGGGAGGTGTTGTATATATTCAGAGCCATATCCCTGTAATGTTTATAGGGGAGGTGTTGTTGTATATATTCAGAGCCATATCCCTGTAATGTTTATAGGGGAGGTGTTGTATATATTCAGAGCCATATCCCTGTAATGTTTATAGGGGAGGTGTTGTATATATTCAGAGCCATATCCCTGTAATGTTTATAGGGGAGGTGTTGTTGTATATATTCAGAGCCATATCCCTGTAATGTTTATAGGGGAGGTGTTGTATATATTCAGAGCCATATCCCTGTAATGTTTATAGGTGAGGTGTTGTATATATTCAGAGCCATATCCCTGTAATGTTTATAGGGGAGGTGTTGTATATATTCAGAGCCATATCCCTGTAATGTTTATAGTGGAGGTGTTGTATATATTCAGAGCCATATCCCTGTAATGTTTATAGGGGAGGTGTTGTATATATTCAGAGCCATATCCCTGTAATGTTTATAGGGGAGGTGTTGTTGTATATATTCAGAGCCATATCCCTGTAATGTTTATAGGGGAGGTATTGTATATATTCAGAGCCATATCCCTGTAATGTTTATAGTGGGAGGTGTTGTATATATTCAGAGCCATATCCCTGTAATGTTTATAGGGGAGGTGTTGTATATATTCAGAGCCATATCCCTGTAATGTTTATAGGGGAGGTGTTGTATATATTCAGGGCCATATCCCTGTAGTGTTTATAGGGGAGGTGTTGTTGTATATATTCAGAGCCATATCCCTGTAATGTTTATAGGGGAGGTGTTGTATATATTCAGGGCCATATCCCTGTAATGTTTATAGGGGAGGTGTTGTATATATTCAGGGCCATATCCCTGTAATGTTTATAGGGGAGGTGTTGTTGTATATATTCAGAGCCATATCCCTGTAATGTTTATAGGGGAGGTGTTGTTGTATATATTCAGAGCCATATCCCTGTAATGTTTATAGGGGAGGTGTTGTATATATTCAGAGCCATATCCCTGTAATGTTTATAGGGGACATGTTGTATATATTCAGAGCCATATCCCTGTAATGTTTATAGGGGAGGTGTTGTATATATTCAGAGCCATATCCCTGTAATGTTTATAGGGGAGGTGTTGTATATATTCAGAGCCATATCCCTGTAATGTTTATAGGGGAGGTGTTGTATATATTCAGAGCCATATCCCTGTAATGTTTATAGGGGAGGTGTTGTATATATTCAGAGCCATATCCCTGTAATGTTTATAGGGGAGGTGTTGTTGTATATACTCAGAGCCATATCCCTGTAATGTTTATAGGGGAGGTGTTGTTGTATATACTCAGAGCCATATCCCTGTAATGTTTATAGTGGAGGTGTTGTATATATTCAGAGCCATATCCCTGTAATGTTTATAGGGGAGGTGTTGTTGTATATATTCAGAGCCATATCCCTGTAATGTTTATAGGGGAGGTGTTGTATATATTCAGAGCCATATCCCTGTAATGTTTATAGGGGAGGTGTTGTATATATTCAGAGCCATATCCCTGTAATGTTTATAGGGGAGGTGTTGTATATACTCAGAGCCATATCCCTGTAATGTTTATAGGGGAGGTGTTGTTGTATATATTCAGAGCCATATCCCTGTAATGTTTATAGGGGAGGTGTTGTATATATTCAGAGCCATATCCCTGTAATGTTTATAGGGGAGGTGTTGTATATACTCAGAGCCATATCCCTGTAATGTTTATAGGGGTGGTGTTGTTGTATATATTCAGAGCCATATCCCTGTAATGTTTATAGGGGAGGTATTGTATATATTCAGAGCCATATCCCTGTAATGTTTATAGTGGAGGTGTTTATAGGGGAGGTGTTGTATATATTCAGAGCCATATCCCTGTAATGTTTATAGGGGAGGTGCTGTATATACTCAGAGCCATATCCCTGTAATGTTTATAGGGGAGGTGTTGTATATACTCAGAGCCATATCCCTGTAATGTTTATAGTGGAGGTGTTGTATATATTCAGAGCCATATCCCTGTAATGTTTATAGAGGAGGTGTTGTATATATTCAGAGCCATATCCCTGTAATGTTTATAGGGGTGGTGTTGTTGTATATATTCAGAGCCATATCCCTGTAATGTTTATAGGGGAGGTGTTGTATATACTCAGAGCCATATCCCTGTAATGTTTATAGGGGAGGTGTTGTATATATTCAGGGCCATATCCCTGTAATGTTTATAGGGGAGGTGTTGTATATATTCAGAGCCATATCCCTGTAATGTTTATAGTGGAGGTGTTGTATATATTCAGAGCCATATCCCTGTAATGCTTAGAGAAGATCTTATGTCGTGTTGTTGAAGTGTTGTGGTTGCAGGTTCCCTTGGCACATCTAAAGCCTTTTCTTTTGGGGTGTTGCTATAGGCCACCACATGCTAACAGTCAGTATCTCTATAATATGTGTGAAATGCTTGATAGTGGAGGATGTGAGGATGTGATGTAAAACAGACATCTACTTTGTTGGGGAATGTTGAATGTTGACTGGTTTTCATCAGGCTGTCTGCTCAAGAGGAAGCTTCTCACTGTGACCAGTGCCTGTAATCTGGTTCAGGTTATTAATCAACCTACCAGGGTGCTCGCAAACACTACAGGAACAAGATCATCCACATGTATTGATCACATTTTTACTAATACTGTAGAACTTTGTTCTAAAGCTGTTTCCGCACCCATTGGATGCAGTGATCACAGTATAGTGGCTATATCCAGGAAAGACAAAGTTTGGTTGAAAGAGATGGGGCAAAAGGAGTGGCTGCACATCTGACTGGCTGACTGACTGCAAACTGTATGGTTGAAAGAGATGGGGCAAAAGGAGTGGCTGCACATCTGACTGGCTGACTGACTGCAAACTGTATGGTTGAAAGAGATGGGGCAAAAGGAGTGGCTGCACGTCTGACTGGCTGACTGACTGCAAACTGTATGGTTGAACGAGATGGGGCAAAAGGAGTGGCTGCCCATCTGACTGGCTGACTGACTGCAAACTGTATGGCTGAACGAGATGGGGCAAAAGGAGTGGCTGCACATCTGACTGGCTGACTGACTGCAAACTGTATGGTTGAAAGAGATGGGGCAAAAGGAGTGGCTGCACATCTGACTGGCTGACTGACTGCAAACTGTATGGTTGAACGAGATGGGGCAAAAGGAGTGGCTGCACATCTGACTGGCTGACTGACTGCAAACTGTATGGTTGAACGAGATGGGGCAAAAGGAGTGGCTGCACATCTGACTGGCTGACTGACTGCAAACTGTATGGTTGAAAGAGATGGGGCAAAAGGAGTGGCTGCACATCTGACTGGCTGACTGACTGCAAACTGTATGGTTGAACGAGATGGGGCAAAAGGTGGCTGCACATCTGACTGGCTGACTGACTGCAAACTGTATGGTTGAACGAGATGGGGCAAAAGGTCTGGCTGCACGTCTGACTGGCTGACTGACTGGCTGACTGACTGCAAACTGTATGGTTGAAAGAGATGGGGCAAAAGGAGTGGCTGCACATCTGACTGGCTGACTGACTGCAAACTGTATGGTTGAAAGAGATGGGGCAAAAGGAGTGGCTGCACGTCTGACTGGCTGACTGACTGCAAACTGTATGGTTGAACGAGATGGGGCAAAAGGAGTGGCTGCACATCTGACTGGCTGACTGACTGCAAACTGTATGGTTGAACGAGATGGGGCAAAAGGAGTGGCTGCACATCTGACTGGCTGACTGACTGCAAACTGTATGGTTGAACGAGATGGGGCAAAAGGAGTGGCTGCACATCTGACTGGCTGACTGACTGCAAACTGTATGGTTGAACGAGATGGGGCAAAAGGAGTGGCTGCACATCTGACTGGCTGACTGACTGCAAACTGTATGGTTGAAAGAGATGGGGCAAAAGGAGTGGCTGCACATCTGACTGGCTGACTGACTGCAAACTGTATGGTTGAACGAGATGGGGCAAAAGGAGTGGCTGCACATCTGACTGGCTGACTGACTGCAAACTGTATGGTTGAACGAGATGGGGCAAAAGGTCTGGCTGCACGTCTGACTGGCTGACTGACTGCAAACTGTATGGTTGAAAGAGATGGGGCAAAAGGAGTGGCTGCACATCTGACTGGCTGACTGACTGCAAACTGTATGGTTGAACGAGATGGGGCAAATAGGAGTGGCTGCACATCTGACTGGCTGACTGACTGCAAACTGTATGGTTGAACGAGATGGGGCAAAAGGAGTGGCTGCACATCTGACTGGCTGACTGACTGCAAACTGTATGGTTGAACGAGATGGGGCAAAAGGAGTGGCTGCACATCTGACTGGCTGACTGACTGCAAACTGTATGGTTGAACGAGATGGGGCAAAAGGTCTGGCTGCACGTCTGACTGGCTGACTGACTGGCTGACTGACTGCAAACTGTATGGTTGAAAGAGATGGGGCAAAAGGAGTGGCTGCACATCTGACTGGCTGACTGACTGCAAACTGTATGGTTGAACGAGATGGGGCAAAAGGTCTGGCTGCACGTCTGACTGGCTGACTGACTGGCTGACTGACTGCAAACTGTATGGTTGAAAGAGATGGGGCAAAGGAGTGGCTGCACATCTGACTGGCTGACTGACTGCAAACTGTATGGTTGATAGATGGGGCAAAAGGAGTGGCTGCACATCTGACTGGCTGACTGACTGCAAACTGTATGGTTGAAAGAGATGGGGCAAAAGGAGTGGCTGCACATCTGACTGGCTGACTGACTGCAAACTGTATGGTTGAAAGAGATGGGGCAAAAGGAGTGGCTGCACATCTGACTGGCTGACTGACTGCAAACTGTATGGTTGAACGAGATGGGGCAAAAGGAGTGGCTGCACATCTGACTGGCTGACTGACTGCAAATTGTATGGTTGAAAGAGATGGGGCAAAAGGAGTGGCTGCACATCTGACTGGCTGACTGACTGCAAATTGTATGGTTGAAAGAGATGGGGCAAAATTCAGTGGCTGCACATCTGACTGGCTGACTGACTGCAAATTGTATGGTTGAAAGAGATGGGGCAAAAGGAGTGGCTGCACATCTGACTGGCTGACTGACTGCAAACTGTATGGTTGAACGAGATGGGGCAAAAGGAGTGGCTGCACATCTGACTGGCTGACTGACTGCAAACTGTATGGTTGAATCGAGATGGGGCAAAAGGAGTGGCTGCACATCTGACTGGCTGACTGACTGCAAACTGTATGGTTGAAAGAGATGGGGCAAAAGGAGTGGCTGCACATCTGACTGGCTGACTGACTGCAAACTGTATGGTTGAAAGAGATGGGGCAAAAGGAGTGGCTGCACATCTGACTGGCTGACTGACTGCAAACTGTATGGTTGAAAGAGATGGGGCAAAAGGAGTGGCTGCACGTCTGACTGGCTGACTGACTGCAAACTGTATGGTTGAAAGAGATGGGGCAAAAGGAGTGGCTAATAAGTCTGACTGGCTGACTGACTGCAAACTGTATGGTTGAACGAGATGGGGCAAAAGGAGTGGCTGCACATCTGACTGGCTGACTGACTGACTGGCTGACTGACTGCAAACTGTATGGTTGAACGAGATGGGGCAAAAGGAGTGGCTGCACATCTGACTGGCTGACTGACTGCAAACTGTATGGCTGAAAGAGATGGGGCAAAAGGAGTGGCTGCACATCTGACTGGCTGACTGACTGCAAACTGTATGGTTGAACGAGATGGGGCAAAAGGAGTGGCTGCACATCTGACTGGCTGACTGACTGCAAACTGTATGGCTGAACGAGATGGGGCAAAAGGAGTGGCTGCACATCTGACTGGCTGACTGACTGACTGGCTGACTGACTGCAAACTGTATGGCTGAACGAGATGGGGCAAAAGGAGTGGCTGCACATCTGACTGGCTGACTGACTGCAAACTGTATGGCTGAACGAGATGGGGCAAAAGGAGTGGCTGCACATCTGACTGGCTGACTGACTGCAAACTGTATGGCTGAACGAGATGGGGCAAAAGGAGTGGCTGCACATCTGACTGGCTGACTGACTGCAAACTGTATGGTTGAACGAGATGGGGCAAAAGGAGTGGCTGCACATCTGACTGGCTGACTGACTGCAAATTGAGAAGTGATGTGACTGAAGAAAAAAGAAGAAGAACCTGTATTATGAAGATCAATGATATAAAGAATGATGGCAGAAAAACATTGGAGTACTTTAAATGAAATTATGGGCAGAAAGACAAATTCACCTCCATCTTTCATCCAATCAGATGGCTTATCCATCACAAACCATTTGATGTTGCCAATTATTCTAATGATTACTTCATTGGCAAAGTGGGCAAACTGAGGCAGGAAATGCCAGCAATGAACAGTGGGCCATCATACCCATGCATAAAACAACAAATAGTGAAATAAAAACATTGTAAGTTAAAATATTGTAAAGTTAGTGTGGGAGAGGTGAGAAATGATTGTTAACGATCGATAATGACAAACATCCTGGCATTGACAACTTAGATGGAAAGCTACTGAGGATGGTAGCTGACTCTATAGTCACTCCTATCTGTCAGATCTTTAATCTGAGCCTAGAGGAAAGTCTTTGTCCTCAGGCCTGGAGGGAAGCCAAAGTCATTCCGCTACCCAAGAATGGTAAAGCGGCCTTTACTGGTTATAACAGCAGACCTATCAGCTTGTTGCAAGCTCTTAGCAAACTGTTGGAAAAAGATTGTGATTGATCAAATACAATGCTATTTTTCTGTAAACAAATTAACAACAGACTTTCAGCGTGCTTATGGAGAAGGGCACTGATGACTGTCACGCCCTGGCCTTAGTTATCTTTGTTTTCTTTATTATTTTGGTTAGGTCAGGGTGTGACATGAGTGATATTTATGTTTTTGCCTTATTATAGGGTGTTAGTACTGTCTAGGGTTTTTTGTTGATTTATGGGGTTGTTTTCATCTCGGTGTTTATGTTGGTCTATGGTTGCCTAGATTGGTTCTCAATTAGAGGCAGGTGTTTATCGTTGTCTCTGATTGGCAGCCATCTTCTCTGGGTATTTCTATGTGAGGTTGCCTGTGTCAGCACTCGTTATCATAGCATCACGTTCGTTTTGTTGTTTTTGTTTAAGTGTTCTTTGTGTTTTTCGTCATTCAATAAATTAATGTATTCACACCACGCTGCGCTTTGGTCTCATCCATACGATGATCGTGACAATGACTGATGATTGGCTGAAAGAAATTTATTTAAAAAAGATGATTGGTGGAGCTCTACTGTTAGATGTCAGTGCAGCCTTTGATATTATATTATTGACCATAACCTGTTGTTGAAAAAAACATTTGTCTTATGGCTTTTCAACTTCTGCCATATTGTGAATTCAGAGCTATCTATCTATCTATCTATCTATCTATCTATCTATCTATCTATCTATCTAGCTATCTAATAGAACTCAAAGGGTGTTCTTTAATGGAAGCTTCTCTAATGTCAAACATGTAAAGTGTGGTGTACTGCAGGGCAGCTCTCTAGGCCCTCTACTCTTTTCTATTTTTACTAATGACCTGCCACTGACATTAAACAAAGCATGTGTGTCCATGTATGCTGATGATTCAACCATATACGCATCATTAACCACAGCTAATGAAGTCACTGAAAACCTTTGAGATAAACTTTTGTTATTGACCAAATACTTATTTTCCACCATAATTTGCAAATGAATTCACAAAAAAATCCTACAATGTGATTTTCTGGATTTTTTTCCTTCTCATTTTGTCTGTCATAGTTGAAGTCAGTCAGTCTATATCTGGATCTATAGAGTATATCTACCAGTCAGTCTATATCTGGGTCTATAGAGTATATCTGTATGAGGTGATTTAAAGAGCAAAGCTGGGAGGAAGAGAAAGGTAACACAATAATAACAACACCAGACCAATTAGAGTTAAAGTGACTTAACTGGATGGTTCGTCACTTACTTGTCTTAAACGTCTTGGGAGCATTTGTGAGGGTGTCCACCACTTCACTCTGTTCTTTGTGTGAGGCTTTTACCTCTAGCCAGGAAATCCACACTTTACATTTGACCTTTATTTAACTAGGCAAGTCAGTTTAAGAACCAATTCTGATTAACAATGACGGCCTCCGGGGAAACAGTTAAGTGCCTTATTCAGCGACAGATCAACCTTTTTTTTACTTGTCAGCTCGGGATTCAAACTAGCAACCTTTCGGTTACTGGCCCAACACTCTAACCACTAGGCTACCTGCCTCCTCCAACCACTAGGCTACCTGCCTCCTCCAACCACTAGGCTACCTGCCTCCTCTATGCACTAGGCTACCTGTCTCCTCTAACCACTAGGCTACCTGTCTCCTCTAACCACTAGGCAACCTGCCTCCTCTAACCACTAGTTTACCTACCTTCTCTAACCACTAGGCTACCTGCCTCCTCTAACCACTAGGCTACCTGCCACCTCTAACGACTAGGCTACCTGTCTCCTCTAACCACTAGGCTACCTGTCTCCTCTAACCACTAGGCTACCTGCCTCCTCTAACCACTAGGCTACCTGCCTCCTCTAGCCACTAGGCTACCTGCCTCTAACCACTAGGCTACCTGCCTCCTCTAACCACTAGGCTACCTGCCTCCTCTAACCACTAGGCTACCTGCCTCCTCTAACCACTAAGCTACCTGCCTCTAACCACGAGGTTACCTGCATCCTCTATCCACTAGGCTACCTGCCTCCTCTAACCACTAGGCTACCTGCCTCCTCTGACCACTAGGCTACCTGCCTCTAACCACGAGGTTACCTGCCTCCTCTGTCTATCAGGCTACCTGCCTCCTCTAACCACTAGGCTACCTGCCTCCTCTAACCACTAGGCTACCTGCCTCTAACCACTAGGCTACCTGCCTCCTCTGACCACTAGGCTACCGGCCTCCTCTGTCTATCAGGCTACCTGCCTCCTCTAACCACTAGGCTACCTGCCTCCTCTGACCACTAGGCTACCTGCCTCCTCTGACCACTAGGCTACCTGCCTCCTCTGACCACTAGGCTACCTGCCTCCTCTAACCACTAGGCTACCTGCCTCCTCTAGCCACAAGGCTACCTGCCTCCTCTAACCACTAGGCTACCTGCCTCCTCTAGCCACTAGGCTACCTGCCTCCTCTGACCACTAGGCTACCTGCCTCCTCTAACCACTAGGCTACCTGCCTCCTCTGACCACTAGGCTACCAGCCTCCTCTAACCACTAGGCGACCTGCCTCCTCTAACCACTAGGCTACCTGCCTCCTCTGACCACTAGGCTACCTGCCTCCTCTAACCACTAGGCTACCTGCCTCCTCTGACCACTAGGCTACCAGCCTCCTCTAACCACTAGGCGACCTGCCTCCTCTAACCACTAGGCTACCTGTCTCCTCTGACCACTAGGCTACCGGCCTCCTCTGTCTACCAGGCTACCTGCCTCCTCTAACCACTAGGCTACCTGCCTCCTCTAACCACTAGGCTACCTGCCTCCTCTAACCACTAGGCTACCTGCCTCCTCTATTACCAGGCTACCTGCCTCCTCTAACTACCAGGCTACCTGCCTCCTCTAACCACTAGGCTACCTGTCTCCTCTAACCTCTAGGCTACCTTTCTCCTCTATCTACCAGGCTACCGGCCTCCTCTATCTACCAGGCTACCTGCCTCCTCTAACCACTAGGCTACCTGCCTCCTCTGACCACTAGGCTACCTGCCTCCTCTGACCACTAGTCAACCTGCCTCCTCTATTACCAGGCTACCTGCCTCCTCTAACCACCAGGCTACCTGCCTCCTCTAACCACTAGGCTACCTGTCTCCTCTAACCTCTAGGCTACCTTTCTCCTCTATCTACCAGGCTACCGGCCTCCTCTATCTACCAGGCTACCTGCCTCCTCTAACCACTAGGCTACCTGCCTCCTCTAACCACTAGGCTACCGGCCTCCTCTAACCACTAGGCTACCTGCCTCCTCTAACCACTAGGCTACCTGCCTCCTCTAACCACTAGGCTACCTGCCTCCTCTAACCACTAGTCAACCTTCTGCCCACCTTCCTCTTTACTGCCTCCTCTAACCACTAGGCTACCTGCCTCCTCTAACCACTAGGCTACCTGCCTCCTCTAACCACCTGCCACCCAGTTCTTCAAGAGTGAACCTTCTCCAGTTGTCTCCATCTCCTTTTCTGAGTGAATTCCCAGACCCCATCTCATTTTCTGAGTGATTGCCCAAACCCCATCTCATTTTCTGAGTGATTGCCCAAACCCCATCTCATTTTTTGAGTGAATGCCCAAACCCCATCTCATTTTCTGAGTGAATGCCCAATCATGATGTGGATCTTGGTGTTTGTAGAGATGTGATGAGTCCTGGTGTGGATCTTGGTGTTTATAGAGATGTGAGGGTTGAGTTCTGATGTGGATCTTGGTGTTTGTAGAGATGTGATGAGTCCTGGTGTGGATCTTGGTGTTTATAGAGATGTGAGGAGTCCTGGTGTGGATCTTGGTGTTTATAGAGATGTGATGAGTCCTAGATGTGGATCTTGGTGTTTATAGAGAGATGTGATGAGTTCTGGTGTGGATCTTGGTGTTTGTAGAGATGTGATGAGAGCCATAAGGGGTGGAGTTTCCTGAAGGCATGTTGAGCTTTGCTGATCAGTTTGGATATGGAGTGTGTCTGGAAGTTAATATCCTGAGTGTATCAATGTGGTCAGAACATGTCATTTTACAAACATGTTTCATACATCTTATTTATACACATTTATAATATTTCTGAAATGCATTTTGATATATTTGGTAGCACTTATTTGTTTTCCCCTTTGCCTTCAACCCCATTCGATGTGTGGAACGGATGTGGGAGGGGCTAAGGGTGCACATTTTAAAAAGTTCACAAAAGCTCTGACGAAGCCCGTGAGGCCGATACGTAAAGCTTATTAAAGATCAGTGATACGATCAAGAGCAGTGTGCAGTTCAGGTGTCATTTGTAATCCAGTCTTTTTTCCAGTCTTTTTTCTTAAACTCCCTACGGCCTAGGACTTCTTCACAAGTGATGGCAGTCTTGAATATTGAAAACGTGTCATCAATGTTTTCTGCCAATGCTTGAAATCTATCCCCATTCCTGGCATATCTCTTGTGTAGTTTTCCCTTCTCAAATCTCCTCTGCCCACCTTCCTCTTTACTGCCAACTTCATGCTAAATGCTCCTACCAAGAGGTGATGGTCTGAGTCCATGTCAGCAACCTCCTCCATTTCCTGGTTATTATTATGTGATCAATCTGTCTTTCTGTTTGGTTGTCCGGGGATACCAAATGTGGGTTTGTGTGGCAAGAGAGTTCCTCCGATTGCCAGCTCGTTGAGAACAGAAGACTCGTCTGTGAACAGAAGACCATTCTCGTTCATCTGTCCTCTCCCCCTATGTCCTAGACCCTCGCTCCCTATTGTGCCTCTCCTGTTGTCGTTGTCCTTTCCGATCTTGGCATTCATATCCCCCAGTACAAATTGAATGTCTCTCTAGGGTACTTTTTTGAAAACTGCCTGTAGCTGTTGATAGAATGCATATTTTTCTTCTTAGTCAGCTGGGTTGGTTGGAGCTGAATGACTGCAATGTTACGCCCTTTGGATGTAGATCTGTCTGATTCTTGCAGACACTGTCTCTTTATTACATTTTTTGAGTCATTGGAGTTTGACCCAGGGGATTCACGGGCACCCTACTAGGGTAGTAAGTTTGGGTAAGGTTTAGGCAATGTTGAGTTTGGCCCAGGGGATGAAGGTTTAGGAGAGGTTGAGTTGAAGGTTTAGGAGAGGCTGAGTTTGGCCCAGGGGATTAAGGTTTAGGAGAGGTTGAGTTTGGCCCAGGGGATTAACGTTTAGGAGAGGTTGAGTTTAAGGTTTAGGAGAGGTTGAGTTTGGCCCAGGGGATTAAGGTTTAGGAGAGGTTGAGTTTGGCCCAGGGGATTAAGGTTTAGGAGAGGTTGAGTTTGGCCCAGGGGATTAACGTTTAGGAGAGGTTGAGTTTGGCCCAGGGGATTAAGGTTTAGGAGAGGTTGAGTTTGGCCCAGGGGATTAAGGTTTAGGAGAGGTTGAGTTTGGCCCAGGGGATTAAGTTTAGGAGAGGTTGAGTTTGGCCCAGGGGATTAACGTTTAGGAGAGGTTGAGTTTAAGGTTTAGGAGAGGTTGAGTTTACTATAGGGAAGAGGGATTAAGGTTTAGGAGAGGTTGAGTTTGGTACTCTACTATAGAGGGATTAAGGTTTAGGAGAGGTTGAGTTTGGCCCAGGAAATTCATGGACACCCTACTAGGGTGGTCTGTGTGGGTAAGGTTTAGGAGAGCACACTTCAGGAGAAAGGAGATACTATTAGGACTCACTAGATGGACTAGACTATAGAGAGGGACAGGAAGGTGTAGAAACAGGACGGATGACGAGGAAAATACAATGGGTGTTAGTTTGAGTGCATCGTACTGAAGTCTAGGGTTCGAAAAGGGTTCTTCGGCTTTCCTTCGGCTTTCCCTCTGTAGAAAGGGTTCTACCTGGAACCCAAAAGGGTTCTACCTGGAACCAAAGGGGTTCTTCAAAGGGTTCTCCAATGGGAACAGCCGAAGAACCCTTTTAGGTTCTAGATAGCACCTTTTTTTCTAAGAGTGTATGTACAATAATGTACAGTATCATCGTATTAATTCACAGGCACAAAATTATCCTCATTGTGTTGTTGTCTCACATTGTGTTGTTGTCTCACACTGTGTTGTTGTCATATTGTGTTGTTGCCTCACGTTGGGTTGTTGTCAAATTGTGTTGTTGTCACATTATGTTGTTGTTTCACATTTCGTTGTCTCACATTGTGTTGTTGTCTCACATTGTGTTGTTGTAGCATATGGTATTGTTGTCTCACATGGTGTTGTCACACATGGTGTTGTTGCCTCACATGGTGTTGTCTCACACTGTGTTGTCACATTGTGTTGTTGTCTCACATTGTGTTGTTGTCTCACATTGTGTTGTTGTCTCACATTGTGTTGTTGTCACACATGGTGTTGTAGTCTCACATGGTGTTGTCTCACATTGTGTTGTTGTCTCACATTGTGTTGTTGTCTCACATTGTGTTGTTGTCTCACATTGTGTTGTTGTCTCACATGGTGTTGTAGTCTCGCATGGTGTTGTCTCACATTGTGTTGTTGTCTCTACCATAGAGGAGAGGAGAGGACTGTAGCCTGGTACTCAACTATAGAGGACGAGGAGAGGGCTCTAGCCTGGTACTCAACTATAGAGGACGAGGAGAGGACTGTAGCCTGGTACTCTATTATAGAGGAAGAGGAAGAGGAGAGGAAGAGGAGAGGACTGTAGCCTGGTACTCTACTATAGATGAAGAGGAGAGGACTGTAGCCTGGTACTCAACTATAGAGGAGAGGAGAGGACTGTAGCCTGGTACTCTACTATAGAGGAGAGGAGAGGACTGTAGCCTGGTACTCTACTATAGAGGAGAGGAGAGGACTGTAGCCTGGTACTCTACTATAGAGGAGAGGAGAGGACTGTAGCCTGGTACTCTACTATAGAGGAGAGGAGAGGGACTGTAGCCTGGTACTCTACTATAGAGGAAGAGGAGAGGACTGTAGCCTGGTACTCTACTATAGAGGAAGAGGAGAGGACTGTAGCCTGGTACTCTACTATAGAGGAAGAGGAGAGGACTGTAGCCTGGTACTCTACTATAGAGGAAGAGGAGAGGACTGTAGCCTGGTACTCTACTATAAAGGAAGAGGAGAGGACTGTAGCCTGGTACTCTACTATAGAGGAGAGGACTGTAGCCTGGTACTCTACTATAGAGGAGAGGAGAGGACTGTAGCCTGGTACTCTACTATAGAGGAAGAGGAGAGGAGAGGACTGTAGCCTGGTACTCTACTATAGAGGAGAGGACTGTAGCCTGGTACTCTACTATAGAGGAAGAGGAGAGGACTGTAGCCTGGTAATCTACTATAGAGGAAGAGGAGAGGGTAGAGGACTGTAGCCTGGTACTCTACTATAGAGGAAGAGGAGAGAGAGGACTGTAGCCTGGTACTCTACTATAGAGGAGAGGACTGTAGCCTGGTACTCTACTATAGAGGAAGAGGAGAGGACTGTAGCCTGGTAATCTACTATAGAGGAGGGGAGAGGACTGTAGCCTGGTACTCAACTATAGAGGAGAGGAGAGGACTGTAGCCTGGTACTCAACTATAGAGGAAGAGGAGAGGACTGTAGCCTGGTACTCTACTATAGAGGAAGAGTTGGGTACTGTAGCCTGGTACTCTACTATAGAGGAAGAGTTGAGTACTGTAGCCTGGTACTCTACTATAGAGGAAGAGTTGGGTACTGTAGCCTGGTACTCTACTATAGAGGAGAGGAGAGGGCTCTAGCCTGGTATTCAACTATAGAGGAGAGGAGAGGACTGTAGCCTGGTACTCAACTATAGAGGAGAGGAGAGGACTGTAGCCTGGTACTCTACTATAGAGGAAGAGTTGAGTACTGTAGCCTGGTACTCTACTATAGAGGAAAGGAGAGGGCTCTAGCCTGGTATTCAACTATAGAGGAGAGGAGAGGACTGTAGCCTGGTACTCAACTATAGAGGAGAGGAGAGGACTGTAGCCTGGTAATCAACTATAGAGGAGAGGAGAGGACTGTAGCCTGGTACTCTACTATAGAGGACAGGAGAGGACTGTGGCCTGGTACTCTACTATAGAGGAAGAGGAGAGGACTGTAGCCTGGTACTCTACTATAGAGGAAGAGAAGAGGACTGTAGCCTGGTACTCTACTATAGAGGAGAGGAGAGGAGAGGAGAGGACTGTAGCCTGGTACTCAACTATAGAGGAAGAGGAGAGGACTGTAGCCTGGTACTCTACTATAGAGGAGAGGAGAGGACTGTAGCCTGGTACTCTACTATAGAGGAAGGAGAGGACTGTAGCCTGGTAGAGGACTGTAGCCTGGCACTCTACTATAGAGGGAGAGGAGAGGACTGTAGCCTGGTACTCTACTATAGAGGAGAGGAGAGGGCTCTAGCCTGGTACTCTACTATAGAGGAAGAGGAGAGGACTGTAGCCTGGTACTCTACTATAGAGGAGAGGAGAGGACTGTAGCCTGGCACTCTACTATAGAGGAGAGGAGAGGACTGTAGCCTGGTACTCTACTATAGAGGAGAGGAGAGGAGAGGACTGTAGCCTGGTACTCTACTATAGAGGAAGAGGAGAGGACTGTAGCCTGGTACTCTACTATAGAGGAAGAGTAGAGGACTGTAGCCTGGTACTCTACTATAGAGGAGAGGAGAGGACTGTAGCCTGGTACTCAACTATAGAGGAGAGGAGAGGACTGTAGCCTGGTACTCTACTATAGAGGAGAGGAGAGGACTGTAGCCTGGTACTCTACTATAGAGGAAGAGGAGAGGACTGTAGCCTGGTACTCTACTATAGAGGAGAGGAGAGGGCTCTAGCCTGGTATTCAACTATAGAGGAGAGGAGAGGACTGTAGCCTGGTACTCTACTATAGAGGAAGAGGAGAGGACTGTAGCCTGGTACTCTACTATAGAGGAAGAGGAGAGGACTGTAGCCTGGTACTCTACTATAGAGGAGAGGAGAGGACTGTAGCCTGGTACTCTACTATAGAGGAAGAGGAGAGGACCCTAGCCTGGTACTCCACTATAAAGGAAGAGGAGAGGACTCAAGCCTGGTAGTCTACTATAAAGGAAGAGGAGAGGACCCTAGCCTGGTACTCTCCTATAGAGGAAGAGGAGAGAACTCTAGCCTGGTACTCTACTCTACTATGGAGGAAGAGGAGAGGAATCTAGCCTGTTACTCTACTATAGAGGTGAGAGTGAGTTAGCACACAGTGAGACAATTGCTTCTTCCCACAAGTTATATTCCGTTTATAGTGTAAATAAAGGAATAGGGAGCACTCCTTTTGACCAGGGCCCAGAGGGAATAGGGAGCACTCCTTTCCATCAGGGCCCAGGGGGAATAGGGAGCACTCCTTTTGACCAGGGCCCAGAGGGAATAGGGAGCACTCCTTTTGATCAGGGCCCAGAGGGAATAGGGAGCACTCCTTTTGACCAGGGCCCAGAGGGAATAGGGAGCACTCCTTTTGATCAGGGCCCAGAGGGAATAGGGAGCACTCCTTTTGACCAGGGCCCAGAGGGAATAGGGAGCACTCCTTTTGACCAGGGCCCAGAGGGGAATAGGGAGCACTCCTTTTGACCAGGGCCCAGAGGGAATAGGGAGCACTCCTTTTGATCCAGGGCCCATAGGGAATAGGGAGCACTCCTTTTGATCAGGGCCCAGAGGGAATAGGGAGCACTCCTTTTGACCAGGGCCCATAGGGAATAGGGAGCACTCCTTTTCATCAGGGCCCAGAGGGAATAGGGAGCACTCCTTTTGATCAGGGCCCATAGGGAATAGGGAGCACTCCTTTTGACCAGGGCCCATAGGGAATATGGAGCACTCCTTTTGACCAGGGCCCATAGGGAATAGGGAGCACTCCTTTTGATCAGGGCCCATAGGGAATAGGGAGCACTCCTTTTTTGTTTGTTTTGGTTTTCCTGTCTGTGTCTGTGTGTGTGTGTGTGTGTGTGTGTGTGTGTGTGTGTGTGTGTGTGTGTGTGTGTGTGTGTGGACTCTGATTTCCCTGGTGGTCCCTGCAGCCTGTTGTTGAAGTGAAACACAAGAAGACCGTTCGTTCAAATCTGCTTCAGACTGAAATACAATAAGAATTGCCCTCCTCTCCTTCCCAGGTGTGAGTGATTGGGACTGGCAGCTAGAAAAGCAGCTCACAACTCTGTACACACACACACACTGGTGAGAGGAGACACACACACACACACACACACACACTGGTGAGAGGAGACACACACACAACACACACAACACACAACACATAGGGCTAACTGCTAAGCCTCAGAAATGAAGGCTAGTTTAAAGACAAAGTCAGACACTCCAAACTGGCTCTGAGTAAATAGTACACTAAGTCTAAAATGGAGAGATTGAGAGGGAAAGAGGGAGAGAGAGGGGGAGGGAGAGAGGGAGAAAGAGGGAGAGAGAGAGGTGGAGAGAGACAGGGTAGAGGGGGGTAGAGGGGGTAGAGGAGGGAGAGAGGAGGGAGATAGAGGAAAGGTGGGAGAGAGGGGGTAGAGGAGGGAGAGAGGAGGTAGAGAAGGGAGAGAGGAGGGAGAGAGGGGGTAGAGGAAAGGTGGGAGAGCGGGGGGAGAGAGAGGGTAGAGGAGGGAGAGAGGGGGTAGAGGAGGGAGAGAGGGGGAGAGGGGGTAGAGGAGGGGAGAGAGGGGTAGGGAGGGAGAGAGGGGGTAGAGGAGAGGAGGGAAAGGAGGGAGGGGGGTAGAGGAGGGAGCGAGGAGGGTAGAGGGGGTAGAGGAGGGAGAGAGATGGGAGAGAGGGGGTAGAGGGGGTAGAGGAGGAAGAGAGGTGGTAGACAAGGGAGAGAGAGGGTAGAGGAGGGAGAGAGGGGATAGAGGAGGGAGAGAGGGGGTAGAGGAGGGAGAGAGGGGGTAGAGGAGGGAGAGAGGGGGTAGAGGAGGGAGAGAGGGGGTAGAGGAGGGAGAGAGAGGGTAGAGGAGGGAGAGAGGGGGGGTAGAGGAGGGAGAGAGGGGGTAGAGGAGGGAGAGAGGGGGGTAGAGGAAGGAGAGAGGGGGGAGAGAGATGGTACAGGAGGGAGAGAGGGGGTAGAGGAGGGAGAGAGGGGGTAGAGGAGGGAGAGAGGAGGGTAGAGGGGGTAGAGAGAGGGTGGAGGGGGTAGAGATAGGGTGGAGGGGGTAGATGAAGGAGAGAGGGGGTAGAGGAGGGAGAGAGGGGGTAGAGGAGATAGAGGAGGGGTAGAGGGGGGAGAGGAGGGAGAGATGGGGTAGAGAGGGGTAGAGGAGGGAGAGAGGGGGTAGAGGAGGGGTAGAGAGTAGAGGAGGGAGAGAGGGGGTAGAGGGTAGAGGGGGTAGAGGAGGGAGAGAGGAGGGAGAGACTTAAAATGCACCCACATGGCCCAAGCGGCTATTAAGGCATGATGGTCGTTACTTCCACAAGTCCCCCCCATAGAGGACCCCCCCCATAGAGGACCCCCCCCCCAGGCAGACCTCTCACCACACTACAGTGACAGTGTTGACTTGAGCTCCAGGCTCTTGTTCTCTCCTCCTGTTTAGGAAACATGCTAATGCCTCACCAGATGGTGCTGAGTGTAGAGAGCCAAAAACATATTTTACTTCTCTCCATCTCACTCTCTCCCTCATCCACCCTCTCACTCTCTCCCTCCTCCCTCCATCCCCCCTCTCACTCTCTCCCTCCTCCCTCCATCCCCCTCTTCCTCTCACTCTCTCCCTCCTTCCTCCATCCCCCTCTCCCTCTCACTCTCTCCCTCCTTCCTCCATCACCCTCTCACTCTCTCCCTCCATCCCGCCTCTCACTCTCTCCCTCCTCCCTCCATCCCCATCTCACTCTCTCCCCCTCCCTCCATCCCCATCTCACTCTCTCCCTCCTCCCTCCATGCCCCTCTCCCTCTCACTCTCTCCCTCCTCCCTCAATCCCCATCTCACTCTCTCCCTCCTACCTCCATCCCCCTCTCACTCTCACTCTCTCCCTCCTCCCTCCATCCCCATCTCACTCTCTCCCTCCTCCCTCCATCCCCCTCTCACTCTCACTCTCTCCCTCCTCCCTCCATCCCCCTCTCCCTCTCACTCTCTCCCTCCTCCCTCCATCTCCATCTCCCTCTCACTCTCTCCCTCCTCCCTCCATCCCCATCTCACTCTCTCCTTCCTCCCTCCATCCCCCTCTCCCTCTCACTCTCTCCCTCCTCCCTCCATCCCCATCACACTCTCTCCCTCCTCCCTCCATCCCCCTCTCACTCACTCCCTCCTCCCTCAATCCCCCTCTCCCTCTCACTCTCTCCCTCCATCCCCCTCTCCCTCTCACGCTCTCCCTCCTCCCTCCATCCCCCTCTCCCTCTCACTCTCTCCCTCCTCCCTCCCTCCATCCCCTTCTCCCTCTCTCCCTCTCTTCCTCCTCTCTCCATCCCCCTCTCCCTCTCACTCTCTCCCTCCTCCCTCCATCCTCTTCCCCCTTCTCACTCTCTCCCTCCTCCCTCCATCCCTTCTCCCTCTCACTCTCTCCCTCTCTCCCTCCTCCCTCCATCCCCATCTCACGCTCTCTCTCCCTCCTCCATCCTCCCCCCATCCATCCTCCTCTCCCTCCTCCCCCCCATCCCCATCTCACTCTCTCCCTCCCTTCTCCCTCCATCCTCCTCTCTCTCTCCCTCCTCACGCCATCCCCAACTCACTCTCTCCCTCCTCCCTCGATCCCCCTCTCCCGCTCACTCTCTCCCTCCTTCCTCCATCCCCTTCTCCCTCTCACTCTCTCCCTACCCCGTCCATCCCCTTCTCACTCTCACTCTCTTCCTCCTCCTTCCATCCCCCTCTCACTCTCTCCCTCCTCCCTCCATCCATTTCTCCCTCTCCCTCTCACTCTCTCTATCCTCCCTCCATCCCCATCCCTCTCTCCCTCTCTGCCTCCTCCTTCCAATCCCCTCTCCCTCTCTCCTTCTCTCACTTTCTCCCTCCACCCTCCATCCCCTTCTCCCTCTCGCTCTATTCCTCATCCCTCCATCCCATCCCCCTCTCCCTCTCTTCCTCCTCTCTCCATCCCCCTCTCACTCCCTCCCTCCTCCCTCCCTCCATCCCTTTCTCCCTCTCCCTCTCACTCTCTCTATCCTCCCTCCATCCTCATCCCCCTCTCCCTCTCTGCCTCCTCCTTCCATCCCCCTCTCCCTCTCTCCCTCTCTCACTTTCTCCCTCCTCCTTCCATCCTCCTCTCCCTCTCTCACTTTCTCCCTCCTCCTTCCATCCTCCTCTCCCCCTCTCCCTCTCTCACTCTCTCTCCCTCCCTCCCTCCTCCCTCCATCCCCTTCTCCCTCTCTCACTCTCACTCTCTCCCTCCTCCCTCCATCCCCTTCTCCCTCTCTCACTCTCTTCCTCCTCTCTCCATCCCCTTCTCCCTCTCTCATTCTCTCCTCCCTCCATCCCCTTCTCCCTCTCTCACTCTCTCCCTCCTCCCTCCATCCCCTTCCCCCTTTCTCACTCTCTCCCTCCTCCCTCCATCCCCTCTCCCTCCTCCCTCCATCCCCATCTCACACTCTCCATCCTCCCTCCATCCACCTCTCCCTCTCACTCTCTCCCTCCTGCCACCATCCCCCTCTCCCTCTCTCCCTCCTCCCACCATCCCCATCTCACTCTCTCTCTCCCTCCATCCTCCTCTCTCTCTCCCTCCTCACTCCATACCCAACTCACTCTCTCCCTCCTCCCTCAATACCCCTCTCCCGCTCACTCTCTCCCTCCTTCCTCCATCCCCTTCTCACTCTCACTCTCTCCCTACCCCGTCCATCCCCTTCTCACTCTTACTCTCTTCCTCCTCCTTCCATCCCCCTCTCACTCTCTCCCTCCTCCCTCCCTCCATCCCTTTCTCCCTCTCCCTCTCACTCTCTCTATCCTCCCTCCATCCCCTTCTCCCTCTCCCTCTATTCCTCATCCCTCCATCCCCATCCCCCTCTCCCTCTCTTCCTCCTCTCTCCATCCCCCTCACTCCCTCCCTCCTCCCTCCCTCCATCCCTTTCTCCCTCTCCCTCTCACTCTCTCTATCCTCCCTTCATCCCCATCCTCCTCTCCCTCTCTGCGTCCTCCTTCCATCCCCCTCTCCCTCTCTCCCTCTCTCACTCTCTCCCTCCTCCGTCCATCCTCCTCTCCCTCTCTCACTCTCTCCCTCCTGCCTCCATCCCCTTCTGCCTCTCTCACTCTCGCCCTCCTCCCTCCATCCCCTTCTTCTACAATAGAGTGGTGTACTAGGGAGTGGTGTACTAGGGAATGGTGTACTAGGGAATGGTGTACTAGGGAATGGTGTACTAGGGAATGGGAGTGGTGTACTCGGGAGTGGTGTACTAGGGAATGGTGCACTAGGGAGTGGTGTACTAGGGGGTGGTGTACAAGGGAATGGTGTACTAGGGAGTGGTGTACTAGGGAGTGGTGTACTAGGGAATGGTGTACTAGGGAGTGGTGTACTAGGGAGTGGTGTACTAGGGAATGGTGTTATAGGGAGTGGTGTACAAGGGAATGGTGTACTAAGGAATGGTGTACTAGGGAATGGTGTACTTGGGAATGGGAGTGGTGTACTAGAGATTGGTGTACTAGGGAATGGTGCACTAGGGAATGGTGTACTAGGGAGTGGTGTACTAGGGAATGATGTACTAGGGAGTGGTGCACTAGGGAGTGGTGCACTAGGGAATGGTGTAGTAGGGAATGGTGTACTAGGGAGTGGTGTACTAGGGAATGGTGTACTTGGGAATTGGAATGGTGTACTAGGGAGTGGTGTACTAGGGAGTGGCGTACTAGGGAATGGTGCACTAGAGAACGGTGTACTAGGGAGTGGTGTACTAGTTAATGGTGTACTAGGGAGTGGTGCACTAGGGAATGGTGTACTAGGGAGTGGTGTACTAGGGAGTGGTGTACTAGGGAGTGGTGTACTAGGGAATGGGAATGGTGTACTAGGGAGTGGTGTACTAGGGAGTGGTGTACAAGGGAATGGTGTACTAAGGAATGGTGTACTAAGGAATGGTGTACTTGGGAATGGGAGTGGTGTACTAGAGAGTGGTGTACTAGGAAATGGTGTACTAGGGAGTGGTGTACTAGGGAATGGTGTACTAGGGAGTGGTGTACATGGGAATGGTGTACTCGGGAGTGGTGTACTCGGGAGTGGTGTACTAGGGAGTGGTGCACTAGGGAATGGTGTACTTGGGAATTGGAATGGTGTACTAGAGAGTGGTGTACTAGAGAATGAGGTACTAGGGAATGGTGTTATAGGGAGTGGCGTACAAGGGAATGGTGCACTAGGGAACGGTGTACTAGGGAGTGGTGTACTAGGGAATGGTGCACTAGGGAGTGGTGCACTAGGGAGTGGTGTACTAGGGAGTGGTGCACTATAGAGTGGTACACTAGGGAATGGTGTACTAGGGAATGGTGTACTAGGGAGAGGTGCACTAGGGAATGGTGTACTAGAGAATGGTGTACCAGGGAATGGTGTACTAGGGAGTGGTGTACTAGGGAATGGTGTACTAGGGAGTGGTGCACTAGGGAGTGGTGCACTAGGGAATGGTGTACTAGGGAGTGGTGTACTAGGGAGTGGTGCACTAGGGAGTGGTGCACTAGGGAGTGGTGCACTAGGGAATGGTGTAATTGGGAATTGGAATGGTGTACTAGGGAGTGATGTACTAGAGAATGAGGTACTAGGGAATGGTGTACTAGGGAGTGGCGTACTAGGGAATGGTGCACTAGGGAACGGTGTACTAGGGAATGGTGCACTAGGGAGTGGTGCACTAGGGAGTGGTGTACTAGGGAGTGGTGCACTAGGGAATGGTGTACTTGGGAATTGGAATGGTGTACTAGGGAGTGGTGTACTAGAGAACGAGGTACTAGGGAATGGTGTACTAGGGAGTGGTGCACTAGGGAGTGGTGTACTAGGGAGTGGTGCACTAGGGAGTGGTGCACTAGGGAGTTGTGTACTAGGGAGTGGTGTACTAGGGAGTGGTGTACTAGGGAGTGGTGTACTAGGGAGTGGTGTACTAGGGAGTGGTGTACTAGGAAGTGGTGCACTAGGGAATGGTGCACTAGGGAGTGGTGCACTAGGAGGTGGTGTACTAGGGAGTGGTGTACTAGGGAGTGGTGTACTAAGGAGTGGTGTACTAAGGAGTGGTGTACTGGGGAGTGGTGCACTGGGGAGTGGTGTACTAGGGAGTGGTGTACTAGGGAGTGGTGCACTAGGGAGTGGTGCACTAGGGAGTGGTGTACTAGGGAGTGGTGTACTAGGGAGTGGTGCACTAGGGAGTGGTGCACTAGGGAGTGGTGTACTAGGGAGTGGTCTACTATGGAGTGGTGCACTAGGGAGTGGTGTACTAGGGAGTGGTGTACTGGGGAGTGGTGTACTAGGGAGTGGTGCACTAGGGAATGGTGCACTAGGGAGTGGTGTACTAGGGAGTGGTGCACTAGGGAGTGGTGCACTAGGGAGTGGTGCACTAGGGATTGGTGCACTGGGGAGTGGTGTACTGGGGAGTGGTGCACTAGGGAGTGGTGCACTAGGGAGTGGTGCACGAGGGAGTGGTGCACTAGGGAGTGGTGCACTAGGGAGTGGTGCACTAGGGAGTGGTGCACGAGGGAGTGGTGCACTAGGGAGTGGTGCACTAGGGAGTGGTGTACTAGGGAGTGGTGCACTAGGGAGTGGTGTACTAGGGAGTGGTGCACTAGGGAGTGGTGCACTAGGGAGTGGTGCACTAGGGAGTGGTGTACTAGGGAGTGGTGCACTGGGGAGTGGTGCACTAGGGAGTGGTGCACTAGGGAGTGGTGCACTGGGGAGTGGTGTACTAGGGAGTGGTGTACTAGGGAGTGTTGCACTGGGGAGTGGTGTACTAGGGAGTGGTGTACTAGGGAGTGGTGTACTAGGGAGTGGTGCACTGGGGAGTGGTGCACTAGGGAGTGGTGCACTGGGGAGTGGTGCACTAGGGAGTGGTGCACTAGGGAGTGGTGCACTAGGGAGTGGTGTACTAGGGAGTGGTGTACTAGGGAGTGGTGTACTGGGGAGTGGTGCACTAGGGAGTGGTGCACTAGGGAGTGGTCTACTATGGAGTGGTGCATTAGGGAGTGGTGCACTAGGGAGTGGTGCACTAGGGAGTGGTGCACTAGGGAGTGGTGTACTAGGGAGTGGTGCACTAGGGAGTGGTGTACTAGGGAGTGGTGTACTAGGGAGTGGTGCACTAGGGAGTGGTGTACTAGGGAGTGGTGCACTAGGGAGTGGTGCACTAGGGAGTGGTGTACTAGGGAGTGGTGCACTAGGGAGTGGTGTACTAGGGAATGGTGTTATAGGGAGTGGCGTACAAGGGAATGGTGCACTAGGGAACGGTGTACTAGGGAGTGGTGTACTAGGGAATGGTGCACTAGGGAGTGGTGCACTAGGGAGTGGTGTACTAGGGAGTGGTGCACTATAGAGTGGTGCACTAGGGAATGGTGTACTAGGGAGTGGTGTACTAGGGAATGGTGTACTAGGGAGAGGTGCACTAGGGAATGGTGTACTAGAGAATGGTGTACCAGGGAATGGTGTACTAGGGAGTGGTGTACTAGGGAATGGTGTACTAGGGAGTGGTGCACTAGGGAGTGGTGCACTAGGGAATGGTGTACTAGGGAGTGGTGTACTAGGGAGTGGTGCACTAGGGAGTGGTGCACTAGGGAGTGGTGCACTAGGGAATGGTGTAATTGGGAATTGGAATGGTGTACTAGGGAGTGATGTACTAGAGAATGAGGTACTAGGGAATGGTGTACTAGGGAGTGGCGTACTAGGGAATGGTGCACTAGGGAACGGTGTACTAGGGAATGGTGCACTAGGGAGTGGTGCACTAGGGAGTGGTGTACTAGGGAGTGGTGCACTAGGGAATGGTGTACTTGGGAATTGGAATGGTGTACTAGGGAGTGGTGTACTAGAGAATGAGGTACTAGGGAATGGTGTACTAGGGAGTGGTGCACTAAGGAGTGGTGCACTAGGGAGTGGTGCACTAGGGAGTTGTGTACTAGGGAGTGGTGTACTAGGGATTGGTGCACTAGGGAATGGTGTACTAGGGAGTGGTGTACTAGGGAGTGGTGTACTAGGGAGTGGTATACTAGGGAGTGGTGTACTAGGGAGTGGTGTACTAGGAAGTGGTGCACTAGGGAATGGTGCACTAGGGAGTGGTGCACTAGGAGGTGGTGTACTAGGGAGTGGTGTACTAGGGAGTGGTGCACTAGGGAGTGGTGTACTAAGGAGTGGTGTACTAAGGAGTGGTGTACTGGGGAGTGGTGCACTGGGGAGTGGTGTACTAGGGAGTGGTGTACTAGGGAGTGGTGCACTAGGGAGTGGTGCACTAGGGAGTGGTGTACTAGGGAGTGGTGTACTAGGGAGTGGTGCACTAGGGAGTGGTGCACTAGGGAGTGGTGTACTAGGGAGTGGTCTACTAGGGAGTGGTGTACTAGGGAGTGGTGTACTAGGGAGTGGTGTACTAGGGAGTGGTGCACTAGGGAATGGTGCACTAGGGAGTGGTGTACTAGGGAGTGGTGCACTAGGGAGTGGTGCACTAGGGAGTGGTGCACTAGGGAGTGGTGCACTGGGGAGTGGTGCACTGGGGAGTGGTTCACTAGGGAGTGGTGCACTAGGGAGTGGTGCACGAGGGAGTGGTGCACTAGGGAGTGGTGCACTAGGGAGTGGTGCACTAGGGAGTGGTGCACGAGGGAGTGGTGCACTAGGGAGTGGTGCACTAGGGAGTGGTGTACTAGGGAGTGGTGCACTAGGGAGTGGTGTACTAGGGAGTGGTGCACTAGGGAGTGGTGCACTGGGGAGTGGTGCACTAGGGAGTGGTGCACTAGGGAGTGGTGCACTGGGGAGTGGTGTACTGGGGAGTGGTGTACTAGGGAGTGTTGCACTGGGGAGTGGTGTACTAGGGAGTGGTGCACTAGGGAGTGGTGTACTAGGGAGTGGTGCACTGGGGAGTGGTGCACTAGGGAGTGGTGCACTGGGGAGTGGTGCACTAGGGAGTGGTGCACTAGGGAGTGGTGCACTAGGGAGTGGTGTACTAGGGAGTGGTGTACTAGGGAGTGGTGCACTAGGGAGTGGTGCACTGGGGAGTGGTGCACTAGGGAGTGGTGCACTAGGGAGTGGTGCACTAGGGAGTGGTCTACTATGGAGTGGTGCATTAGGGAGTGGTGCACTAGGGAGTGGTGCACTAGGGAGTGGTGTACTAGGGAGTGGTGTACTAGGGAGTGGTGCACTAGGGAGTGGTGTACTAGGGAGTGGTGCACTAGGGAGTGGTGCACTAGGGAGTGGTGTACTAGGGAGTGGTGCACTAGGGAGTGGTGCACTAGGGAGTGGTGTACTAGGGAGTGGTGCACTAGGGAGTGGTGTACTAGGGAGTGGTGCACTAGGGAGTGGTGTACTAGGGAGTGGTGTACTAGGGAGTGGTGTACTAGGGAGTGGTGCACTAGGGAGTGGTGCACTAGGGAGTGGTGCACTAGGGAGTGGTGCACTAGGGAGTGGTGTACTAGGGAGTGGTGTGGTGTACTAGGGAGTGGTGCACTAGGGAGTGGTGTACTAGGAGTGGTGTACTAGGGAGTGGTGTACTAGGGAGTGGTGTACTAGGGAGTGGTGCACTAGGGAGTGGTGCACTAGGGAGTGGTGTACTAAGGAGTGGTGTACTAGGGAGTGGTGTACTAGGGAGTGGTGCACTAGGGAGTGGTGTACTAGGGAGTGGTGTACTAGGGAGTGGTGCACTAGGGAGTGGTGCACTAGGGAGTGGTGTACTAGGGAGTGGTGCACTAGGGAGTGGTGCACTAGGGAGTGGTGTACTAGGGAGTGGTGCACTAGGGAGTGGTGCACTAGGGAGTGGTGTACTAGGGAGTGGTGTACTAGGGAGTGGTGCACTAGGGAGTGGTGCACTAGGGAGTGGTGTACTAGGGAGTGGTGTACTAGGGAGTGGTGCACTAGGGAGTGGTGCACTAGGGAGTGGGGAGTGGTGTACTAGGGAGTGGTGCACTAGGGAGTGGTGCACTAGGGAGCGGTGCACTAGGGAGCGGTGCACTAGGGAGCGGTGTACTAGGGAGTGGTGCACTAGGGAGTGGTGTACTAGGGAGTGGTGCACTAGGGAGTGGTGCACTAGGGAGTGGTGTACTAGGGAGTGGTGTACTAGGGAGTGGTGCACTAGGAAGCGGTGCACTAGGGAGCGGTGTACTAGGGAGCGGTGTACTAGGGAGCGGTGCACTAGGGAGTGGTGCACTAGGGAGCGGTGTACTAGGGAGCGGTGCACTAGGGAGTGGTGCACTAGGGAGCGGTGGTGTACTAGGGAGCGGTGCACTAGGGAGCGGTGCTACTAGGGAGCGGTGCACTAGTGCACTAGGGAGCGGTGTACTAGGGAGCGGTGCACTAGGGAGTGGTGCACTAGGGAGCGGTGTACTAGGGAGCGGTGTACTAGGGAGTGGTGCACTAGGGAGTGGTGCACTAGGGAGTGGTGTACTAGGGAGTGGTGCACTAGGGAGTGGTGTACTAGGGAGTGGTGTACTAGGGAGCGGTGTACTAGGGAATGGTGCACTAGGGAGTGGTGCACTAGGGAGAGGTGTAGCATCGTCTCATCACAGCAGAACAGTTTGTCAGAATAATGATCAGGTGGTCTTCCATCTGTCTCTTCTAATTAATTGCAACGCCAAAACAACATAATCTCTTCATGTAAGTATGACAGAATGTCTGTCAAGGAAGAGATAATCAGAAAAGGAATTATTACTAACTGAAATAAAGAACGAGATGATCTTTTAAACAGCCTTCTGACGTTTCAAAGGAGAGCGATGAAGTCAATTACAAGAATAAATGGGTTGAATACCTCAGAGAAATTAAACACATACGATATTGAACCCTTACTCTGAAGAGCTACCCTCCCTCCTCTCCCCTGAGACAATGTCTTTCCGAACCCTTACTCTGAAGAGCTACCCTCCCTCCTCTCCCCTGAGACAATGTATTTCCGAACCCTTACTCTGAAGAGCTACCCTCCCTCCTCTCCCCTGAGACAATGTATTTCCGAACCCTTACTCTGAAGAGCTACCCTCCCTCCTCTCCCCTGAGACAATGTCTTTCCGAACCCTTACTCTGAAGAGCTACCCTCCCTCCTCTCCCCTGAGACAATGTCTTTCAGAACCCTTACTCTGAAGAGCTACCCTCCCTCCTCTCCCCTGACACAATGTCTTTCCGAACCCTTACTCTGAAGAGCTACCCTCCCTCCTCTCCCCTGAGACAATGTCTTTCCGAACCCTTACTCTGAAGAGCTACCCTCCCTCCTCTCCCCTGAGACAATGTCTTTCCGAACCCTTACTCTGAAGAGCTACCCTCCCTCCTCTCCCCTGAGACAATGTCTTTCAGAACCCTTACTCTGAAGAGCTACCCTCCCTCCTCTCCCCTGAGACAATGTCTTTCCGAACCCTTACTCTGAAGAGCTACCCTCCCTCCTCTCCCCTGAGACAATGTATTTCCGAACCCTTACTCTGAAGAGCTACCCTCCCTCCTCTCCCCTGAGACAATGTCTTTCCGAACCCTTACTCTGAAGAGCTACCCTCCCTCCTCTCCCCTGAGACAATGTCTTTCCGAACCCTTACTCTGAAGAGCTACCCTCCCTCCTCTCCCCTGATACAACATTATAGCAGTCATACTGGTACCACATTCCCTATATAGTGCAGTTCAATAGACCAGAGCCCTATTCCCTACATAGTGCACTACTATAGACCAGAGCCCTATTCCCTATATAGTGGTACTACTATAGACCATAGCCCTATTCCCTATATAGTGCACTACTATAGACCATAGCCCTATTCCCTATATAGTGCACTACTATAGACCAGAGCCCTATTCCCTATATAGTGCACTACTATAGACCAGAGCCCTATTCCCTATATAGTGGTACTACTATAGACCAGAGCCCTATTCCCTATATAGTGCACTACTATAGACCAGGGCCCTATTCCCTATATAGTGCACTACTATAGACCAGAGCCCTATTCCCTATATAGTGCACTACTATAGACCAGAGCCCTATTCCCTATATAGTGGTACTACTATAGACCAGAGCCCTATTCCCTATATAGTGGCACTACTATAGACCAGAGCCCTATTCCCTATATAGTGGTACTACTATAGACTAGAGCCCTATTCCCTATATAGTGGTACTACTACAGACCAGAGCCCTATTCCCTATATAGTGCACTACTACAGACTAGAGCCCTATTCCCTATATAGTGCACTACTACAGACCAGAGCCCTATTCCCTATATAGTGCACTACTATAGACCAGAGCCCTATTCCCTATATAGTGGTACTACTATTACATTTACATTTAAGTCATTTGGCAGACGCTCTTATCCAGAGCGACTTACAAATTGGTGAATTCACCTTATGACTATAGACTAGAGCCCTATTCCCTATATAGTGGTACTACTACAGACCAGAGCCCTATTCCCTATATAGTGGTACTACTATAGACCAGAGCCCTATTCCCTATATAGTGCACTACTTTAGACCAGAGCCCTATTCCCTATATAGTGCACTACTACAGACCAGAGCCCTATTCCCTATATAGTGCACTACTATAGACCAGAGCCCTATTCCCTATATAGTGGTACTACTACAGACCAGAGCCCTATTCCCTATATAGTGCACTACTTTAGACCAGAGCCCTGTTCCCTATATAGTGCACTACTTTAGACCAGAGCCCTGTTCCCTATATAGTGCACTACTACAGACCAGAGCCCTATTCCCTATATAGTGCACTACTTTAGACCAGGGCTCATGGGGATAAAAGTAGTAAATTCTGAAAGTGTTCAGACCCCTTGACTTTTTCCACATTTGGTTTTCCATTCCAGCCTTATTCTAAAATGTATTTAAGGATTTTTCCCCTCATCAATCTACCCCATAATAACAAAGCAGTTTAAAAAAAATGTTTGCTAATATCACAAGCTCTGTCATGTCGATTGGGAGCATCCAATCGGCATGGAGTTCGATGGGGTTCGATGAGGTTCAAGTCCGGGCTCTGGCTGGGCCACTCAAGGACATTCAGAAACTTGTCCCGAAGCCACTCCTGCTTTGTCTTGGCTGTGTGCTTAGTCGTTGTCCTGTTGGAAGGTGAACCTTTGCCCCAGTCTGAGGTCCTGAGTGTTCTGGATCATTTTTCATCAAGGATCTCTCTGTTCTTTGCTCCATTACACTTACCCTCGATCCTGACTAGTCTCCCAGTCCTTGCTGCTGAAAAACGTCACCACAGCACAATGCTGCCACCACCATGCTTCACCGTAGGAATGGTGCCAGGTTTCCTCCAGACGTGACACTTGGCATTCAGCCCAAAGAGTTCAATCTTGGTTTCATCAGACCAGAGAATCTTGTTTCTAACGGGCTGAGAGTCTTTAGGTGCCACATTATGGGTAGAGGTTTATAAAGACAACTTTTAAGGGGAATTGACTGAGTTAGCAGATCTCTGAGACATACAGGGGTCAATGAAGTGTGTGTGTGTGTGTGTGTGTGTGTGTGTGTGTGTGTGTGTGTGTGTGTGTGTGTGTGTGTGTGTGTGTGTGTGTGTGTGTGTGTGTGTGTGTGTGTGTGTGTGTGTGTGTGTGTGTGTGTGTGTGTGTGTGTGTGTGTGTGTGTGTGTGTGTGTGTGTGTGTGTGTGTGTGTGTGTGAGACACAGAGAGGTTAAAGTAGCGTGACCTACTAACAGGCTTAAAATTCTGCAGCTGCTGCAACGTAAATGTCAAACATCTCAGTGAGAGAGAGGGAGGAGAGAGGGAGGGAGGGGGAAAGAGAGAGGAAGCGAGGGGAGAGAGGGAGGAGAGAGAGACGGAGGGGGAAAGAGAGAGAAAGCGAGGGGAGAGAGAGATGGAGGGGGAAAGAGAGAGAAAGCGAGGGGAGAGAGAGGGAGGAGAGAGAGACGGAGGGGGAAAGAGAGAGGAAGCGAGGGGAGAGAGGGAGGGAGAGAAGGAGAAGAGAGCTAGAGGGAGAGGGAGAGAGGAAGAGGGAGAGAGAAATTATGTGACTGTGACTCTTTTTCAAATGATCTTCCTCACCTCTTCTCTCCTCACCTCCTCAGACACTGGAAGAGAAGGTTTGAGGCAAGGAACATCTGACATTCTCCTCTAATCCATTTTGAAACGGAGGCAACGTGAGGAATCAAAGAAAGAAAAATTGAGAAAGAGCCTCTCCCTGAATCCAAAAATAAAGCCCAAGCCCTTACACCTCATGCACTTGTATAGACCTGAGGGTTGGCTAGACGTAAGCAATATGGTGACAATTCCACCTGGCCAATCAGAGGGCAGGGTGGAGCTTCTGAAGCCTATGGGATGTTCTATAGCATTTTCTAAATAACAGAATATCTATCTGAACGTTCCGTCCTGAAGAACATAACCCTGATCTACCTGGAACCTGTATGTTTTCTATCTGCATCTCCTCCACTTTCCCTTTTACTCTGCTCCTGTTCTCCAGGATTCTGCCATGCTCTGAGAACACCACCTATCCCTTCCCCAGACCCACCTGATATTCTCTGAGAACACCACCTATCCCTTCCCCAGACCCACCTGAGGAGTTCTGTCATGCTCTGAGAACACCACCTATCCCTTCCCCAGACCCACCTGATATTCTCTAGGAGTTCTGTCATGCTCTGAGAACACCACCTATCCCTTCCCCAGACCCACCTGATATTCTCTTCTGCCATGCTCTGAGAACACCACCTATCCCTTCCCCAGACCCACCTGATATTCTCTAGGAGTTCTGTCATGCTCTGAGAACACCACCTATCCCTTCCCCAGACCCACCTGATATTCTCTAGGAGTTCTGCCATGCTCTGAGAACACCACCTATCCCTTCCCCAGACCCACCTGATATTCTCTAGGAGTTCTGCCATGCTCTGAGAACACCACCTATCCCTTCCCCAGACCCACCTGATATTCTCTAGGAGTTCTGCCATGCTCTGAGAACACCACCTATCCCTTCCCCAGACCCACCTGATATTCTCTAGGAGTTCTGCCATGCTCTGAGAACACCACCTATCCCTTCCCCAGACCCACCTGATATTCTCTAGGAGTTCTGCCATGCTCTGAGAACACCACCTATCCCTTCCCCAGACCCACCTGATATTCTCTAGGAGTTCTGCCATGCTCTGAGAACACCACCCCTTCCCCATCCCTTCCCCCAGACCCACCTGATATTCTCTAGGAGTTCTGTCATGCTCTGAGAACACCACCTATCCCTTCCCCAGACCCACCTGATATTCTCTAGGAGTTCTGCCATGCTCTGAGAACACCACCTATCCCTTCCCCAGACCCACCTGATATTCTCTAGGAGTTCTGCCATGCTCTGAGAACACCACCTATCCCTTCCCCAGACCCACCTGATATTCTCTAGGAGTTCTGCCATGCTCTGAGAACACCACCTATCCCTTCCCCAGACCCACCTGATATTCTCTAGGAGTTCTGCCATGCTCTGAGAACACCACCTATCCCTTCCCCAGACCCACCTGATATTCTCTAGGAGTTCTGCCATGCTCTGAGATGCACCCACCTATCCCTTCCCCAGACCCACCTGATATTCTCTAGAGTTCTGCCATGCTCTCACCACCTATCCCTTCCCCAGACCCACCTGATATTCTCTAGTTCTGCCATGCTCTGAGAACACCACCTATCCCTTCCCCAGACCCACCTGATATTCTCTAGGAGTTCTTCCCCAGCCATGCTCTGAGAACCCTTCCCCAGACCCACCTGATATTCCTCTATTCTGCCATGCTCCACCACCTATCCCTTCCCCAGACCCACCTGATATTCTCTAGGAGTTCTGTCATGCTCTGAGAACACCACCTATCCCTTCCCCAGACCCACCTGATATTCTCTAGGAGTTCTGCCATGCTCTGAGAACACCACCTATCCCTTCCCCAGACCCACCTGATATTCTCTAGGAGTTCTGTCATGCTCTGAGAACACCACCCATCCCTTCCCCAGACCCACCTGATATTCTCCAGGAGTCTGTCATGCTCTGATGACTCTGAGATGCTCTGACACCACCTATCCCTTCCCCCCAGACCCTGCCATGCCTGATATCCCTCTCCCTTCCCAGGACCTGATTCTGCCATGCTCTGAGAACACCACCTATCCCTTCCCCAGACCCACCTGATATTCTCCAGGATTCTGCCATGCTCTGAGAACACCACCTATCCCTTCCCCAGACCCACCTGATATTCTCTAGGAGTTCTGCCATGCTCTGAGAACACCACCTATCCCTTCCCCAGACCCACCTGATATTCTCTAGGAGTTCTGCCATGCTCTGAGAACACCACCTATCCCTTCCCCAGACCCACCTGATATTCTCTAGGAGTTCTGCCATGCTCTGAGAACACCAGGCGAGGCAGTCATTTGAGAAACCAAGGCTGTTGAGTCTGCCGATAAGAATGCGGTGATTGACAGAGTCGAAAGCTTTGGCCAGGTCGATGAAGATGGCTGCACAGTATTGTCTTTTATCGATGTCGGTTATGATATCGTTTAGTACCTTGAGTGTGGCTGAGGTGCACCCGTGACCAGCTCGGAATCCGGAACATCAGAGAAGGTATGGTGGGATCTGTTTGTTAAAACTTCTTAAGTCTGCAATCCCGTTAATTAAAACCACAAGGGGCTACGGGTTCCCAACTAGGAACCCCTCCCCCCCACTTCAGCCCAAACGGTGGCGCAGGGAAAGCAAAAATATTCTTAAAAATATTTAACCTCCACACATTAACAAGTCCAATAGCTTATATGAAAGATAAACACCTTGTTCATCTACCCAGCATGTCAGAATTTTAAAATGTTTTACAGCGAAAACATAGCACATATTTATGTTAAACCACCACTAGGGAAACATATAATATGTAGCCACATGGCTATGCAAAATAGCACAATCACAAACGCAGGATTAAAAGAAAAATAATTCACTAACCTTTTGAAAATCTTCATCAGATGACAGTAATAGCACATGTTACCCAGTACATTTATGTTTTTTTCAATAATATGCTATTTATATCCATAAATCTCCATTTACATTGAGCCATGTTCAAAAAATGCAGCAGAAATGACCGGAGAAATTATAAATATCTCCAGCAGCTAACGCCAGATAACAGCAATAAACATCATAAACTTTGACTAAATATACATGTTCTACATATATTTAGAAAGATACACTTCTTCTTAATGCAAACGCTGTGTTACATTTATTTTTAACGTTACAGAATTCGTTCACTATTCAATAATCTGAGAATACAATTTTATAACATAAATATTCCCTTACCTTTGATGGTCTTCGACAAGAATGCCGTGGAAGGAGTTATACTTACCTAATATAACGTTTGGTTGCTGTTGGTGTGTCTTTGTATTAGCAAAAGCTAATATCTTCAGGTGAATTACCCCAAAAAGGACTTCTGATCACGAAAATTGCGCATCAACACTTCAAATTTACATATTATATGTCGACTAAACTGGTCAAACATATGCATATATTAGCAACTGGGACTGAGGGGCAGGCAGGTTACTCTGGGCACCTTATTCATCCAAGCTACTCAATACTGCCCCCAGCCATAAGAAGTTTTAACTTGGCTTTTGAAGACTTTAGAAAGGCAGGGCAGGATGGATATAGGTCTATAACAGTTTGGGTCTAGAGTGTCTCCCCCTTTGAAGAGGGAGATGACCGCGGAAGCTTTCCAATCTTTAGGGATCTCGGACGATACAAAAGAGAGGTTGAACAGACTGGTAATAGGGGTAGCAACAATTTTGGGCAGATAATTTCAGAAAGCGAGGGTCCAGATTGTCTAGCCCAGCTGATATGTACAGGTCCAGGTTTTGCAACTCTTTCAGAACATCAGCTACCTGGATTTGGGTGAAGGAGAAGTGAGGGGAGTTTTGGGCAAGTCGCTGAGGGGTGTGCAGAGCTGTTGGCCGGAGTTGGGGTAGCCAGGAGGAAAGCAGGGTCAGCCGTAGAGAAATGCTTATTGAAATTCTCGATTATCGTGGATTTATCAGTGGTGACAGTGTTTCCTAGTCTCAGTGCAGTGAGCAGCTGGGAGGAGGTGCTCTTATTCTCCATGGACTTTACAGTGTCCCAAAACCTTTTAGAGATAGAACTATAGGATGAAAATTTCTGTTTGAAAAGCTATCCTTTGCTTTCCTGACTGAATGCGTGTATTGGTTACTGACTTCCCTGAAAAGTTGCATATCACGGGGACTATTCAATGCTAGTGCAGTCCGCCAATGCTAACGCCACTGTTCATTATATAATGTTAACGCCACTGTTCATTATATAATGCTAACGACACTGTTCATTATATAATGTTAACGCCACTGTTCATTATATAATGCTAACGACACTGTTCATTATATAATGCTAACGACACTGTTCATTATATAATGTTAACGACACTGTTCATTATATAATGCTAACGACACTGTTCATTATATAATGCTAACACTGTTCATTATATAATGCTAACGACACTGTTCATTATATAATGCTAACGACACTGTTCATTATATAATGCTAACGACACTGTTCATTATATAATGCTAACGACACTGTTCATTATATAATGCTAACGACACTGTTCATTATATAATGCTAACGACACTGTTCATTATATAATGCTAACAACACTGTTCATGTGTTTGAACTTCCTGTCCTTGGTGTTTGAACTTCCTGTCCTTGGTGTTTGAACTTCCTGTCCTTGGTGTTTGAGCTTCCTGTTAGTAGTAAGATTCAGTCATAGTCATATGATGTTTGACAAGTGTAATCTAACTTGCTGTGGGTGAAGGCCTAACATGGCTGGCAGAGGAGGAGATCAGTGTTGTGTTATGTTTTGACTAGGCTAACATAATTTAATTTGCAAATGAAATGTCTCAGTAACTCTAAGCTACCACAGTAATGTGATTGCTCAGTAACTCTAAGCTACCACAGTAATGTGATTGCTCAGTAACTCTAAGCTACCACAGTAATGTGATTACATGGTTATAATGTGGTGATTTACTGTTTAGATTAAATCAGCTTCTTTTAATTGCTCCTGAGGTAGCAATCTGTTCAATCTAAGACAGAGGGACAGTGTCTCTTTCTCCATCTTCCTCATCATGTGTTGAGAGACACAGTGAATATCACTGTTCTCAACCACAGAGCAGCGAGTTAACCATGAAATGACAGTTATGTGGAGTGTGTGTGTGTGTGCATTCGTTTTGTGAGTGTGTGTGACTGCCTCCTATGACGGCATGCTTTTGTTTCAATCCTCTAGAGCCCTAACCCTAACACTCTCCACAAGGAATTTAGAGCCCTAACCCTCTCCACAGGGAATTTAGAGCCCTAACCCTCTCCACAAGGAATTTGGAGCCATAACCCTCTCCACAAGGAATTTAGAGCCCTAACCCTCTCCACAGGGAATTTAGAGCCCTAACCCTCTCCACAAGGAATTTAGAGCCCTAACCCTCTCCACAGGGAATTTAGAGCCCTAACCCTCTCCACGTGGAATTTAGAGCCCTAACCCTCTCCACAAGGAATTTAGAGCCCTAACCCTCTCCACAAGGAATTTAGAGCCCTAACCCTCTCCACAAGGAATTTAGAGCCCTAACCCTCTCCACAAGGAATTTAGAGCCCTAACCCTCTCCACTATAAGTTTGGAGCCCTAACCCTCTAGAAGTCTAGAGCCCACAATCTTACCCTCTGGGAGACTAAAGCTCTAACCCTCTAGGAGTCAAGAACCCAAACCTCTAGGAGTCAAGAGCCCTAACCCTCTAGTAGTCTAGAGCCCTAAACCTCTAGGAGTCTAGAGCCAAAAACCTAACCCTCTGGGAGACTAAAGCCCTAACCCTCTAGGAGTCAAGAGCCCCAACCCTAACCCTCTAGGAGTCTAGAGCCCTAACCCTCTAGGAGACTAGAGCCCTAACCCTCTAGGAGACTAGAGCCCAAAACCGAACTATCTGGGAGACGAAAGCCCTAACCCTCTAAGAGTCTAGATCCCTAACCCTAACCCTCTATGAGTCTAGAGCCCTAACCCCAACCCGCTAGGAGTCTAGAGCCCCAACCCGCTAGGAGTCTAGAGCCCTAACCCTCTAGGAGTCTAGAGCCCTAACCCTCTAAGAGTCTAGAGCCATAACCCTCTAGGAGTCTAGAGCCATAACCCTCTAGGAGTCTAGAGCCATAACCCTCTAGGAGTCTAGAGCCATAACCCTCTAGGAGTCTAGAGCCCGAACTCTCTATGCGTTTAGAGCCCGAACCCACTAAACTAGGAGTCTAGAGCTCTAACCCTCTAGGAGTCTAGAGCCCTAACCGTCTAGGAGTCTAGAGCCCTAGCCCTAACCCTAAACCTCTAAGAGTCTAGAGCCCTAACACTCTCCACTAAGAGTCTAGAGCCCTAACCCTCTACAATAGGAGTCTAAAGCCCTAAACCTTAACCCTCTAGGAGTCTAAAGCCCTAATCCTAACCCTCTAGGAGTCTAGAGCCCTAACCCTCTAGGAGTCTAGAGCCCTATCCCTAAATGAACCTAGAATGTACACAGAGACAAGTTATAGGACTCATATCTAGCCTCTCTCCTCCTCTGACACACACACACACACACACTGGACATTTAGAGATTAAAGAGCATGATTACCTAATGGCTGTCTAAATCTAAATTTCAACCTCACATAGCCTGTTCCAGCCTGGTCAAGGGAGAGCAGTGTCCTGGGATACACTGACTCGTTCCCTATATAGTCCACTACTGTTGACTAGGGTCCATATTGAATAGGGTGCCACTTGGGACGTACATTGATAAACATTTTCTGATAGATTACAGCTGAAATATGTATTTTAGGAGATTCAGTCTGATTGTGTTTATCATTCTGACTCTGAGAATAAGTCAATCCTGAGATATTTATTGTCTTGGAAAAACACACAGTTATCACAGATGTAGTCATCATGATGTGTGTCTCTCCCTATTGGAGACAGGAAGACATCTGCAGTTAGACATGTCCTAGTCTCCTTCAACACAACAGCTGATCCATCCTGAAACATGTGATGTGTCACATCCAGTAGTCAGAAAGTCTCTCCCTCTCTCTCTCTATACTGGGAGTGTTGGTGCATGCTGGGAACTGTATGTTCGAGTGTTAGATCGCCTGTGTTTCATTTTGTTTTAATTTTTAAATGTTTTTATTACATGTGTTTCCACCACAATGGAACTACAACACCACAATGGAACCACAATGGAACTACAACACCACAATGGAACTACAACACCACAATGGAACTACAACACCACAATGGAACTACAACACCACAATGGAACTTAATACCACAATGGAATGGAATGGAAGTGAAAGGGAACTAGAATGGAAGTGAAATGGAACTAGAATGGAAGTGAAATGGAACTAGAATGGAAGTGAAATGGAACTAGAATGGAAGTGAAATGGACCTAGAATGGAAGTGAAATGGACCTAGAATGGAAGTGAAATGGACCTAGAATTGAAGTGAAATGGACCTAGAATGGAAGTGAAATGGAACTAGAATGGAAGTGAAATGGACCAGGAACAGGAATACAGCTGTAACAGAACAGATGACCCTGCAGGTTGTTGAACATCTTAATCCTTTAACAGAATTAATTAGGTGTTAATTAGGAGTGGGAGACGATGTCTGCATCATGAATGGCACCCTATTCCCTTAATAGTATAAGACCCCATAAGTTAAAGTAGTACACTATGTAGGGAATAGAGTGCCATTTGGGACAAAGCCATACAACTAAATTCAACACAATGAAGGGTTTATCAGTGTCTGCTCTGCTATTCAGCTCATCATTAAGCTTGGGGCCATGGTGGTTAGAGTGTAGGGGCGTCAGGGTAGCCTAGTGGTAGACTGTTTTCTCTGCTACCGCACGGCAAGCGGTACCGGAGCGCCAAGTCTAGGACCAAAAGGCTCCTCAACAGCTTCTACCCCCAAACCATCAGACTGCTGAACAATTCGTCAAATCGACACCGGACAATTTACATTGACCCTCCTCTTGTACACTGCTGCTACTCGCTACTTATTTGTTACTTAGTCACTTTGCCTACATGTACAGATGACCTCAACTAGCCTGTACCCCTGCACATTGACTCGGTACCGGTGCTCTCTATATATAGCCTCATTGTTGTTGTTCTTATTGTGTTACTTAGTCACTTTGCCTACATGTACAGATGACCTCAACTAGCCTGTACCCCTGCACACTGACTCGGTACCGGTGCTCTCTATATATATAGCCTCATTGTTGTTGTTCTTATTGTGTTACTTAGTCACTTTGCCTACATGTACAGATGACCTCAACTAGCCTGTACCCCTGCACACTGACTCGGTACCGGTGCTCTCTATATATATAGCCTCATTGTTGTTGTTCTTATTGTGTTACTTTTCACTATTACTTTTTATTTGAGTCTACTTGGTAAGTATTTTCTTCTTCTTGAACTGCACTCTTGGTTAAGGGCTTGGAAGAAAGCATTTCACGGTAAAGTCTACACTTGTTGAGGCTATTAAATCCTTTCAGTCTGGAAAAACCCCAAGGCAGGTAGAGGTATATCAAGCCTTTTTTGATATACTATAAACTCCATTGTTAGATTGTTTTAACTACTCCTATAGAAATGGTAGTCTGTCAGGTACTCAGCAGGAAGGTCGGATTTCTCTATTATTAAAACAAGACCCAGATGGAAAATATAAAAGACCCAGTCTATCTAAAAAACTGGAGGCCCCTTACACTTCAATGTTGTGATTCAAAAATACTAGTGAAATGCATAGGACTCAGAATTAAAAGGGTTTTACCAGGTATTGTTCATCCTCATCAGACAGGTTTTTTACATGGACGATACATTGGAGATAATATACGACAACTACTGGAAATAATAGAACATCATGAAACACATAAGAAGCCAGGAATGGTATTTATAGCAGATTTTGAAAAGGCATTTGATAAAGACTGGATTTTTTAAAATAAATGCCTGGATTTTTTTCAATTCCTGTCACACCCTGACCATAGTTTGCTTTGTATGTTTATATGTTTTGTTTGGTCAGGGTGTGATCTGAGTGGGCATTCTATGTTGTGTGTCTAGTTTGTCTGTTTCTGTGTTTGGCCTGATATGGTTCTCAATCAGAGACAGGTGTTAGTCATTGTCTCGTGTTTGGGAACCATATTTAGGTAGCCTGTTTGGTGTTGGGGGTTGTGGGTGATTGTCCGTATGTCCTTGTTCTGTCTGTGTTACTTAGCACCAGTGTTCGGCTGTTTCGGTTTTCGTGTTACATTTATTGTTTTTGTATTTGATTCGTGTTTACTTTGTTTTCATTAAACATGGATCGCAATAGCCACGCCGCATTTTGGTCTGACTCTCCTTTGCCTACAGAAAACCATGACAATTCCGGTGATTCTCTTATAAAAAAATAATGTTTTGTAAACCCCAGGTGTAAAATAATAAATAACGGCTACTTTTCAAAGAGTTTTGAATTGTTAAGAGGAGTTAAACAAGGGTGTCTGCTGTCAACATATCTATTCGCTATGGCCATTGAAATGCTAGCAATTAAAATCACATCAAATAACACTAGAGGATTAGAAATCCAAGTCTTAAAAACAAAGGTGTCCATGTATGCCGATGACTCAAGTTTTATATTAAGTCCGCAAGCTAGATCCCTGCAATGTCTCCTTGAAGATCTAGATAACTTTTCTGTACTCTCGGGACTAAAACCTAATTATGATAAATGTACAATATTACGTATTGGATCCTTAAAAAATGCTACTTTTACATTACCATGCAGTTTACCTATAAAATAGACTGATGGTGAAGTAGACATACTTGGGATTCATATTACAAAATATGAGCTCACCACGATGAATTTCAATAGAAAACTTATAAAAATAGACAAGATCCTGCAACCATGGAGAGGTAAACACATGTCTATTTATGGAAAAATTGCCCTGATTAACTCCTTAGTCATATCTCAGTTACTCACTTATGGCGCTGTCTACTCCTGATGATTTCTTTTTCAAATCATATGAATATTTTGCATTATCTGGGACTGTAACGGTCGTTGGTGGAAGAAGGTGAGGACCAATGCGCAGCGTGGTAAGTGTCCATATTTTTAATCAAAAAATTGAACACTGAACAAAAACAACAGTGAACGACCGAAACCGTTCTGTCTGGTGCAGAATACAAACACTCAACAGAATTTAAACACCCACAACTCAAGGGTGAAAACAGGCTGCCTAAGTATGGTTCTCAATCAGGGACAACAATTGGCAGCTGCCTCTGATTGAGAACCATACCAGGCCAAACACAGAAATCCCAAATCATAGAAAAAAGAACATAGACTGCCCACCCCAACTCACGCCCTGACCATACTAAAACAAAGACAAAACAAAGGAACTAAGGTCAGACGTGACAGGAATGCTAAACCAGACAAAATAAAGTGTGCCTATCTATATAATGACTGGGTGGGTTGAGATTGTTACATTTAAAAGCACTAAACCTCTCTCTAAAAGCGTCACTCATTCAAAAGTTTTACTTGAACCCTAAATGGTTCTCAAGTAGATTACTAAGAAAAGCTCTTCCATTGTTAAAAAAATTTTTCAAAGTATCTCTCTTTTTCAAACAAGCATTGCAGAGCTGGCCACGATTTCAATTTTCACTCCCCTGAAAAGAGAGAACAAATATTACAACAAATATTATGGCTGAACTCAATGTGCTGTTGATAAAATACCTGTATTTATGGGAAAGATGTTTGAAAAGGGTATTTTGTTCTTACATGATATTGTAAATTGTAATGGTAGAGTAATGTGTTGAACTGCATCCATCGATTCTGACAACATCATGGAATTTTGAGTCAAATATAACCTATTTTTCAAACCTAAACTGGGAATTTTATATTTTGACTGATATTATGATTGTCTGTTTGTTTCATAGCTGCAAACTAGTTAAAACGCTGTCAGTTCCACTTGAAGGGGGTTCATCAAAATACCAGGAGGATCAAGGTACTCTTCATATGATATAAAATATCTTAAAAGGTTATCAATGACACTTTACAAGCCAAACCCCACCTGTAGTAGTAGAGAGACGGAGGTATGAGAAATGACCCTGAGATGCGGCGCTCCACCTGAGATGCCTGACCCAAACATCTGACCGGAAGTGGACACCACAGAGCAGAGGTTTCCAAACCTCTCCCCTGGGACTCCCTGTCCAATGTATTTTGAACTATTCCAGAGCTAGCACACCTTATTCAATTTTTCAACTAATCATCGAGTCATTGACTAGGATAAGCAGGTGAGATAGTTCAGGGCTACAACAAAATGGTGAAGCATCTGAGGGTGCCAGAGGTTTGAGAACCACTGAGCTAGCTAGCCTCTAGCTTAAAACTTGTGTAATTGAGTTGGCCCCACTGCCCTGACCTCAAACATCTAGTCTCTACCTTAAGACTTGTGTAATTGAGTTGGCCTCTGATTGGAGCACCACAGAAGACTTGTGTAATTGAGTTGGCCTCTTTGGAGCTAGCTAAACCTCTCCCCCTGGGACTCCTAGCTGTCCAATGACTTGTGTAATTGAGTTGGCCTCTGAACTATTCCAGAGCTAGCTCTACAGCCTCTACCTTAAGACTTGTGTAATTTTGGCCTCAACTAATCATCGTGTAATCCTCTAATTGAGCTAGGCTAGCCTAAAGACTTGTGTAGAGTGAGGATAGTTCAGGCCTCTAATTGGAGCTAACAAAATTGGTAATTGAGTTGGCCTCTAGCTAGCTAGCTAGCCTCTACCTTAAGACTTGTGTAATTGAGTTGGCCTCTAATTGAGCTAGTTTGACTTGAATTGAGTTGGCCTCTAATTGGAGCTAGCTAGCTAGCTCTACCTTAAGACTTGTGTAATTGAGTTGGCCTCTAATTGGAGCTAGCTAGCTAGCCTCTACCTTAAGACTTGTGTAATTGAGTTGGCCTCTAATTGGAGCTAGCTAGCTAGCCTCTACCTTAAGACTTGTGTAATTGAGTTGGCCTCTAATTGGAGCTAGCTAGCTAGCTCTACCTTAAGCTTGTGTAGAGTTGGCCTCTAATTGGAGCTAGCTAGCTAGCCTCTACCTTAAGACTTGTGTAATTGAGTTGGCCTCTAATTGGAATTGCTAGCTAGCTAGCCTCTTAAGACTTGTGTAATTGAGTTGGCTTAAGACTTACCTTAAGACTTGTGTAATTGAGTTGGCCTCTAATTGGAGACTTGTGTAATTGAGTTGGCTAATTGGAGCTAGCCTCTACCTTAAGACTTGTGTAATTGAGTTGGCCTCTAATTGGAGCTAGCTAGTTAGCCTCTACCTTAAGACTTGTGTAATTGAGTCTGTCTCTAATTGGAGCTAGCTAGCTAGCCTCTACCTTAAGACTTGTGTAATTGAGTTGGCCTCTAATTGGAGCTAGCTAGCTAGCCTCTACCTTAAGACTTGTGTAATTGAGTTGGCCTCTAATTGGAGCTAGCTAGCTAGCCTCTACCTTAAGACTTGTGTAATTGAGTTGGCCTCTAATTGGAGCTAGCTAGCTAGCCTACCTTAAGACTTGTGTAATTGAGTTGGCTCTAATTGGAGCTACTTGTTGTGTAATTGAGTTGGCCTCTAATTGGAGCTAGCTAGCTAGCCTCTACCTTAAGACTTGTGTAATTGAGTTGGCCTCTAATTGGAGCTAGCTAGCTAGTCTCTACCTTAAGACTTGTGTAATTGAGTTGGCCTCTAATTGGAGCTAGCTAGCTAGCCTCTACCTTAAGACTTGTGTAATTGAGTTGGCCTCTAATTGGAGCTAGCTAGCTAGCCTCTACCTTAAGACTTGTGTAATTGAGTTGGCCTTGAGTTATTGAGCTGGTCTATGATTGGCGCTAGCTAGCTAGCTATCCTATACCTTAAGACTTTTGTTATTGAGCTGGACTCTGTTTGGAGCTAGCTAGCTGGCTAGCCTCTACCTTAACACGTGTTATTAAACAGGCCTCTGATTGGAGCTAGTCTCTACCTTAGGTTGTGTGTTATTGAGCTGGCCTCTATACCCTAGTGAAGTGTCTTTCATCACTGTATCCTTGAGCTGTCAGAGATAGGACCAACAACACCTCTCTGTACACACACACAAATACACAGAGAGAGAGAGAGAGACATGCACACATGCACACGCACACACACACACCTCCCCAGCCACTCCCACAACTCTGTTTCACAGGCCTTTCAGCACAAACTAAATTGGCTGCTCTGTAGAGAATAGCGACGGTGGTCTGGGCCTATGCTAGTCATCTACAACTATGCTAGTCATCTAGAACTATGTCAGACATCTAGAATTATGCTAGTCATCTAGAACTATGCTAGTCATCTAGAACTTTGTCAGTCATCTAGAACTATGTCAGTCATCTAGAATTATATCTATGTAATTCAATACTAGCAATACTATCTATACCTGACTTTCCCTAACTGTATATAATATAATGTAATACTTTATACTTCAAACTTTACCTAACAGTATATAATGTAATACTTTATACTTCTAACTTTCCCTAACAGTATATAATGTAATACTTTATACTTCTAACTTTCCCTAACAGTATATAATGTAATACTTTATACTTCTAACTTTCCCTAACAGTGTATAATGTAATACTTTATACCTCTAACTTTCCCTAACAGTATATAATATAATACTTTATACTTCTAACTTTCCCTAACAGTGTATAATGTAATACTTTATACTTCTAACTTTCCCTAACAGTATATAATATAATACTTTATACTTCTAACTTTCCCTAACAGTATATAATATAATACTTTATACTTCTAACTTTCCCTAACAGTATATAATGTAATGTCTCAGTGTGAGAACACATCAGTACAGTTTCATGATTCCCATAAAGTCCCTCTCCCACGAATCACCACAAAGTCTCCCCATGTAGTTGAATTATATAAAAACGTGTTAACTACTAAAGTGTGTTATGAAATCAGCTTAATGCCGTCCGAGGACGTGATGGTCATTAATCCATGACTACGTCCTAAATGGTACCCTATTCCCTACAGAGCCCTAAGGTCCCTGGCCAATAGTAGTGCACTGTGTATGGTATAGGGGTCCCATTAGAGACAGGGCCTGTAGCTTTAATTCACGGTGTTCAGGGGGGTTTGGTTTAACCTTGAGTCATGGCAGTGCTTAAAACATGGCCCAAATGGCAACCTAATCCCTACATAGTGCACTACTGTCTCTGGCTCTGGTCAAAAGTAGTGCACTATGTAGTGTATACGGTGCCATTTGGAATGCAGGCTTTGATTCATTAATCAGATATAATTATTACAGTAATGAGAGCTTCAAACGAGCATCTGTCCCTGAGAGAGAAAACTTCCTACTATTCCATAACCTACTGCTTCAGAACACTAAATATTACGGGAGACCAGAGACACTTTAACACCCCTGGTACCCTTGTGTAACAGAGACACTCTAACACCGCTGGTACCCTGGTGTAACAGGGACACTTTAACACCCCTGGTACCCTGGTGTAACAGAGACACTCTAACACCCCTGGTACCCTGGTGTAACAGAGACACTCTAACACCCCTGGTACCCTGGTGTAACAGGGACACTTTAACACCCCTGGTACCCTGGTGTAACAGAGACACTCTAACACCCCTGGTACCCTGGTGTAACAGAGACACTCTAACACCCCTGGTACCCTGGTGTAACAGAGACACTCTAACACCCCTGGTACCCTGGTACCCTGGTGTAACAGGGACACTTTAACACCCCTGGTACCCTGGTGTAACAGAGACACTCTAACACCCCTGGTACCCTGGTGTAACAGAGACACTCTAACACCCCTGGTACCCTGGTACCCTGGTGTAACAGAGACACTTTAACACCCCTGGTACCCTGGTACCCTGGTGTAACAGAGACACTCTAACACCCCTGGTACCCTGGTGTAACAGAGACACTCTAACACCCCTGGTACCCTGGTACCCTGGTGTAACAGAGACACTTTAACACCCCTGGTACCCTGGTACCCTGGTACCCTGGTGTAACAGAGACACTTTAACACCCCTGGTACCCTGGTGTAACAGAGACACTCTAACACCCCTGGTACCCTGGTGTAACAGAGACACTCTAACACCTCTGGTACCCTGGTGTAACAGAGACACTTTAACACCCCTGGTACCCTGGTGTAACAGAGACACTCTAACACCCCTGGTACCCTGGTACCCTGGTGTAACAGACACTTTAACACCCCTGGTACCCTGGTACCCTGGTGTAACAGAGACACTCTAACACCCCTGGTACCCTGGTGTAACAGGGACACTTTAACACCCCTGGTACCCTGGTACCCTGGTGTAACAGGGACACCTTAACACCCCTGGTACCCTGGTACCCTGGTGTAACAGAGACACTCTAACACCCCTGGTACCCTGGTGTAACAGGGACACTTTAACACCCCTGGTACCCTGGTACCCTGGTGTAACATGGACACTCTAACACCCCTGGTACCCTGGTGTAACAGGGACACTTTAACACCCCTGGTACCCTGGTACCCTGGTGTAACAGAGACACTTTAACACCCCTGGTACCCTGGTACCCTGGTACCCTGGTGTAACATGGACACCCTAACACCCCTGGTACCCTGGTGTAACAGAGACAATCTAACACCCCTGGTACCCTGGTACCCTGGTGTAACAGAGACACTTTAACACCCCTGGTACCCTGGTGTAACAGAGACACTCTAACACCCCTGGTACCCTGGTGTAACAGAGACACTTTAACACCCCTGGTACCCTGGTGTAACAGAGACACTCTAACACCCCTGGTACCCTGGTGTAACAGAGACACTTTAACACCCCTGGTACCCTGGTGTAACAGAGACACTTTAACACCCCTGGTACCCTGGTGTAACAGAGACACTTTAACACCCCTGGTACCCTGGTACCCTGGTGTAACAGAGACACTCTAACACCCCTGGTACCCTGGTGCCCTGGTGTAACAGAGACACTCTAACACCCCTGGTACCCTGGTGTAACAGAGACACTCTAACACCCCTGGTACCCTGGTACCCTGGTGTAACAGAGACACTCTAACACCCCTGGTACCCTGGTACCCTGGTGTAACAGAGACACTCTAACACCCCTGGTACCCTGGTGTAACAGAGACACTTTAACACCCCTGGTACCCTGGTACCCTGGTGTAACAGAGACACTTTAACACCCCTGGTACCCTGGTACCCTGGTGTAACAGGGACACTCTAACACCCCTGGTACCCTGGTACCCTGGTGTAACAGAGACACTCTAACACCCCTGGTACCCTGGTACCCTGGTGTAACAGAGACACTTTAACACCCCTGGTACCCTGGTACCCTGGTGTAACAGAGACACTCTAACACCCCTGGTACCCTGGTGTAACAGAGACACTCTAACACCCCTGGTACCCTGGTACCCTGGTGTAACAGAGACACTCTAACACCCCTGGTACCCTGGTACCCTGGTGTAACAGAGACACTTTAACACCCCTGGTACCCTGGTACCCTGGTGTAACAGAGACACTCTAACACCCCTGGTACCCTGGTGTAACAGAGACACTTTAACACCCCTGGTACCCTGGTACCCTGGTGTAACAGGGACACTCTAACACCCCTGGTACTTCGCTTCTACGGCCTATGTATTGCCTTACCTCCCTAATCTTACCTCATTTCCACACACTGTGTACAGATATTTCTATTGTGTTATTGACTGTACTTTTGTTTATTCCATGTTCCATAACTCTGTGTTGTTGTTTGTGTCGCACTGCTTTGCTTTATCTTGGCCAGGTCGCAGTTGTAAATGAGAACTTGTTCTCAACTGGCCTTCCTGGTTAAATAAAGGTGAAATTTAAAAATGTAAAAATTAAACATCAGGCTATGCTTTCTTGTGAATAGCAAACTTTGTGAGTGTTTTTTATAGGGCAAAGCAGCTCCAATGTCGTCTCATTGATTGGAATCCAGGTTAGCTGACTCCTGACTCCAATTAGCTTTTGTAAAAGTAATTAGCCCAGGGGTTCACATTCTTTATCCAACCTACACTGTGAATGTTTAAATTATGTATTCAATAGTGCCAAGAAAAATACAATCATTTGTGTGCTATTAGTTTAAGCACACTATGTTTGTCTATTGTTGTGACTAAGATGAAGATCAGATCAAATTTGATGACCAAATTATGCAGAAATCCAGGTAATACCAAAGGTAGTACATACTTATTCTAGCCACTGGATTAATGGATTGAAACTGATAGAGGCAGAGTAGCCTAGTGGTTAGAGTGTAGAGGCGGCAGGGTAGCCTAGTGGTTAGAGTGTAGAGGCGGCAGAGTAGCCTAGTGGTTAGAGTGTAGAGGCGGCAGGGTAGCCTAGTGGTTAGAGTGTAGAGGCGGCAGGTAGCCTAGTGGTTAGAGTGTAGAGGCGGCAGGGTAGCCTAGTGGTTAGAGCGTTGGACTAGTATTGGTATCATATCAGAAACCCCATAGATGGGGCGGCAGGGTAGCCTAGTGGTTAGAGCGTTGGACTAGTAACCGGAAGGTTGCAAGTTCAAACCCCGAGCTGACAAGGTACAAATCTGTCGTTCTGCCCCTGAACAGGCAGTTAACCCACTGTTCCTAGGCTGTCATTGAAAATAAGAATTTGTTCTTAACTGACTTGCCTAGTTAAATAAAATAAAATCTGCTAAGTTGCATATATAAATGTACTGTATGTATCAGTCAACAGTTTGGACACACCTACTCATTACAGGTTTTTTGACTATTTTCTACAATGTAGAATAACAGTGAAGACATCATCAAAGAACACATATGGAGTCATGTAGTAACCAAAAAAAGTGTTAAACCAATCAGATTCTTCAAAGTAGCCACCCTTTGCCTCGATGAAAGCTTTGTGTTAAACCAATCAGATTCTTCAAAGTAGCCACCCTTTGCCTCGATGACAGCTTTGTGTTAAACCAATCAGATTCTTCGCCACGATGACAGCTTTGTGTTAAACCAATCAGATTCTTCAAAGTAGCCACCCTTTGCCTCGATGACAGCTTTGTGTTAAACCAATCAGATTCTTCGCCACGATGACAGCTTTGTGTTAAACCAATCAGATTCTTCGCCTCGATGACAGCTTTGCACACTCTTGATATACAGTGCCTTGCGAAAGTATTCGCCCCCTTGAACTTTGCGACCTTTTGCCACATTTCAGGCTTCAAACATAAAGATATAAAACTGTATTTTTTTGTGAAGAATCAACAACAAGTGGGACACAATCATGAAGTGGAACGACATTTATTGGATATTTCAAACTTTTTTAACAAATCAAAAACTGAAAAATTGGGCGTGCAAAATTATTCAGCCCCTTTACTTTCAGTGCAGCAAACTCTCTCCAAAAGTTCAGTGAGGATCTCTGAATGATCCAATGTTGACCTAAATGACTAATGATGATAAATACAATCCACCTGTGTGTAATCAAGTCTCCGTATAAATGCACCTGCACTGTAATAGTCTCAGAGGTCCGTTAAAAGCGCAGAGAGCATCATGCAGAACAAGGAACACACCAGGCAGGTCCGAGATACTGTTGTGAAGAAGTTTAAAGCTGGATTTGGATACAAAAAGATTTCCCAAGCTTTAAACATCCCAAGGAGCACTGTGCAAGCGATAATATTGAAATGGAAGGAGTATCAGACCACTGCAAATCTACCAAGACCTGGCCGTCCCTCTAAACTTTCAGCTCATACAAGGAGAAGACTAATCAGAGATGCAGCCAAGAGGCCCATGATCACTCTGGATGAACTGCAGAGATCTACAGCTGAGGTGGGAGACTCTGTCCATAGGACAACAATCAGTCGTATATTGCACAAATATGGCCTTTATGGAAGAGTGGCAAGAAGAAAGCCATTTCTTAAAGATATCCATAAAAAGTGTTGTTTAAAGTTTGCCACAAGCCACCTGGGAGACACACCAAACATGTGGAAGAAGGTGCTCTGGTTAGATGAAACCAAAATGTAACTTTTTGGCAACAATGCAAAACGTTATGTTTGGCGTAAAAGCAACACAGCTCATCACGCTGAACACACCATCCCCACTGTCAAACATGGTGGTGGCAGCATCATGGTTTGGGCCTGCTTTTCTTCAGCAGGGACAGGGAAGATGGTTAAAATTGATGGGAAGATGGATGGAGCCAAATACAGGACCATTCTGGAAGAAAACCTGATGGAGTCTGCAAAAGACCTGAGACTGGGACGGAGATTTGTCTTCCAACAAGACAATGATCCAAAACATATAAAGCAAAATCTACAATGGAATGGTTCAAAAATAAACATATCCAGGTGTTAGAATGGCCAAGTCAAAGTCCAGACCTGAATCCAATCGAGAATCTGTGGAATGAACTGAAAACTGCTGTTCACAAATGCTCTCCATCCAACCTCACTGAGCTCGAGCTGTTTTGCAAGGAGGAATGGGAAAAAATGTCAGTCTCTCGATGTGCAAAACTGATAGAGACATACCCCAAGCGACTTACAGCTGTAATCGCAGCAAAAGGTGGCGCTACAAAGTATTAACTTAAGGGGGCTGAATAATTTTGCACGCCTAATTTTTCAGTTTTTGATTTGTTAAAGATTGAAATATCCAATAAATGTCGTTCCACTTCATGATTGTGTCCCACTTGTTGTTGATTCTTCACAGAAAAATACAGTTTTATATCTTTATGTTTGAAGCCTGAAATGTGGCAAAAGGTTGCAAAGTTCAAGGGGGCCGAATACTTTCGCAAGGCACTGTATGTGTTTTTCACAGTTTTGATGTTTTCACTGTTATTTTACAATGTAGAAAATAGTTTTTAAAATTAAGAAAAACCCTCGAATGAGTAGATGTGTCCAAACTTTTGACTGGTACTGTGTATATATGCAAAAGTAAGTATAAATACATGATGTGATATTATACTATGAACAGAGACCAGTGCTAAATCATATCAAATGTTAAAAACTGGTCACACATGGGTTAGCAGATGTTATGTGAGTGTAGCGAAATGCTTGTGCTTCTAGTTCCGACCATGCAGTAATATCTAACAAGTAATATAACAATTTCACAACAACTACCTTTTAAGCACAAGTGTAAAGGAATTAATAGGAATATGTACATGTAAATATATGGATGAGTGATGGCCGAACGGCATAGGCAAGATGCAGTAGATGCTATAAAATACAGTATATACATATGATATGAGTAATGTAAGATATGTAAACATTATTAAAGTGGCATTATTTAAAGTGACTAGTGATCCATGTATTAATTAAAGTGGCCAGTGATTGGGTCTCAATGGAGGGAGCAGCCTCTGAGTGTTATGAGCTTGAGTGAAGACCCAAAAGCGGTTTTAACAGAAAACAGAGTTCTTTAATGAAAATACAGGAATGGCATAAATCCTCTTCCAACGTTGTCAGCGGAACAAAAAAGAACGTTAGTATAGTGCAGGATGCTCCTGCCAGGCAGACTCCGACAGGACAGGACAAGGTGGAAGCAAACGAGACGACAGCTTGCTTCTGGCATCAAAAAACACAAACAAGAATCAGACACTGAAAGTAGCAGGAACAGAGAGAGAAATAGAGACCTAATCAGAGGGGGAAGAGAGAACAGGTGGGGAAGAGTGAAAGAGCTAGTTAGGGCAGATGTAGAACAGCTGAGGAATGAGAGACAGAGAAGGTAACCTAAAAAGACCAGCAGAGAGAGAATGAAGAGAAAGGACAGGAACAGACATAACAAGACATGACAGTACCCCCCACTCACCGAGCGCCTCCTGGCGCACTCGAGGAGGAAACCTGGCGGCAACGGAGGAAATCATCGATCAGCGAACGGTCCAGCACGTCCCGAGAGGGAACCCAACTCCTCTCCTCAGGACCGTACCCCTCCCAATCCACTAGGTACTGATGACCACGGCCCCGGGGGCGCATGTCCAAAATCTTACGAACCCTGTAGATGGGTGCGCCCTCGACAAGGATGGGGGGGGGGACGAGCGGGGCGCGAAGAACGGGCTTAACACAGGAGACATGGAAGACCGGGTGAACGCGACGAAGATAGCGCGGGAGAAGAAGTCGCACTGCGACAGGATTAATGACCTGGGAAATACGGAACGGACCAATGAACATGGGGGCCAACTTGCGAGAAGCTGTCTTAAGGGGAAGGTTCTGAGTGGAGAGCCATACTCTCTGACCGCAACAATATCTAGGACTCTTGGTCCCTCACGCTTGTAGCGGCCCTCACAGTCTGCGCCCTATTACGGCAAGTGCCGACCTGACCCCCCTTCCAGGTGCGCTCGCAACGCTGGACAAAGCCTGAGCGGAGGGGACGCAGGACTCGGCGAGCTGAGATGAGAACAGCGGAGGCTGGTACCCGAGGCTACACTGAAAAGGGGATAGACCGGTAGCAGACGAGGGAAGCGAGTTGTGGGCGTACTCTGCCCAGGGGAGCTGTTCTGACCAAGACGCAGGGTTACGAAAGAAAGACTGCGTAAAATGCGACCAACAGTCTGATTGGCCCGTTCGGCTTGACCGTTAGACTGGGGATGAAAGCCGGACGAGAGACTGACGGAAGCCCCAATCAAACGGCAAAAACTCCTCAAAATTGAGACGTGAACTGCGGACCTCTGTCGGAAACGACGTCAGACGGAAGGCCATGAATTCGGAAAACATTCTCGATAATGATCTGAGCCGTCTCCTTAGCAGAAGGGAGCTTATCGAGAGGAATGAAATGAGCCGCCTTAGAGAATCTATCGACAACCGTAAGAATAACTGTCTTCCCGCTGATGAAGGCAGTCCGGTGATAAAATCTAAAGCGATGTGAGACCACGGTCGAGAGGGAATGGGAAGCGGTCTGAGACGGCCGGCAGGAGGAGAGTTCCCAGATTTAGTCTGCGCGCAGACCGAACAAGCGCGACAAATCGACGCGTCACGTTCCCGGGAGTGGGCCACCAGAAACGCTGGCGAATGGAAGCGGCGTACCCCGAACGCCCGGGGTGGCCGGCTAACTTGGCAGAGTGGGCCCACTGAAGAACGGCCGGACGAGTAGGAACGGGAACGAACAGAAGGTTCCTAGGACAAGCTCGCGGCGACGGAGTGTGACGAGTGCTTGCTTTACCTGCCTCTCAATTCCCCAGACAGTCAACCCGACAACACGCCCTCAGGGAGAATCCCATCGGGGTCGGTGGAGACCTCAGAAGAACTGAAGAGACGAGATAAAGCATCAGGCTTGGTGTTTTTTGAGCCCGGACGATAAGAAATAACAAACTCGAAACGAGCGAAAAACAGAGCCCAACGAGCCTGACGCGCATTAAGTCGTTTGGCTGAACGGATGTACTCAAGGTTCCTATGGTCAGTCCAAGCGACAAAAAGGAACGTCGCCCCCTCCAACCACTGTCGCCATTCGCCTAGGGCTAAGCGGATGGCGAGCAGTTCGGCGATTACCAACATCATAGTTACGTTCTGACGGCGATAAGCGATGAGAGAAAACGCGCAAGGATGGACCTTGCCGTCAGAGAGAGAGCGCTGAGAAAGAATGGCTCCCCGCCCACCTCTGACGCGTCAACCTCAACAACAAACTGTCTAGAGATGTCAGGTGTAACAAGAATAGGTGCGGATGTAAAACGATTCTTAAGAAGATCAAAAGCTCCCTGGGCGGAAACGGACCACTTAAAGCACGTCTTAACAGAAGTAAGGGCTGTGAGAGGAGCTGCCACCTGACCGAAATTACGGATGAAACGACGGTAGAAATTAGCGAAGCCCAGAAAGCGCTGCAGCTCGACGCGTGACTTAGGAACGGGCCAATCAATGACAGCCTGGACCTTAGCGGGATCCATCTTAATGCCCTCAGCGGAAATAACGGAACCGAGAAAAGGGACAGAGGAGGCATGAAAAAGTGCACTTCTCAGCCTTCACATAAAGACAGTTCTCCAAAAGGCGCTGGAGGACGCGTCGCACGTGCTGAACATGAATCGAGAGAGACGGTGAAAAAATCAGGATATCGTCCATGTAAACGAAAACAAAAATGTTCAGCATGTCTCTCAGGACGTCGTTAACTAGTGCCTGAAAGACAGCTGGAGCGTTAACGAGGCCGAAAGGAAGAACCCGGTATTCAAAGTGCCCTAACGGAGTGTTAAACGCCGTCTTCCACTCGTCCCCCTCCCTGATGCGCACGAGATGGTAGGCGTTACGAAGGTCCAATTTGGTGAAAAACCTGGCTCCCTGCAGGATCTCGAAGGCTGAAGACATAAGAGGAAGCGGATAACGATTCTTAACTGTTATGTCATTCAGCCCTCGATAATCCACGCATGGGCGCAGGGACCCGTCCTTCTTCTGAACAAAAAAAAACCCGCTCCGGCGGGAGGGAGGAAGGAGACTATGGTACCGGCGTCGAGCGAAACCGACAAATAATCCTCGAGAGCCTTACGTTCGGGAGCCGACAGAGAGTATAATCTACCCCGGGGGGGAGTAGTTCCCGGAAGGAGATCAATACTACAGTCATACGACCGGTGTGGAGGGAGAGAAGTGGCCTTGGAACGACTGAACACCGTGCGCAGATCGTGATACTCCTCCGGCACCCTGTCAAATCGCCAGGCTCCTCCTGTGAAGAAGAGACAGAGGAAACAGGAGGGATAGCAGACATTAAACAGGTTACATGACAAGAAACATTCCAGGATAGGATAGTGTTACTAGACCAATTAATAGAAGGGTTATGGCGCACTAGCCAGGGATGACCCAAAACAACAGGTGTAAAAGGTGAACGAAAAATTAAAAAAGAAATGGTTTCGCTATGATTACCAGAGACAGTGAGGGTTAAAGGCAGCGTCTCACGCTGAATCTTGGGGAGAGAACTACCATCTAAAGCGAACAAGGCCCTGGGCTCCCTAACTGTCTGAGAGGAATGTCATGTTCCCGAGCCCAGGTCTCGTCCATAAAACAGCCCTCCGCCCCAGAGTCTATCAAGGCACTGCAGGAAGCAGATGAACCGGGCCAGCGGAGATGGACCGGAAAGGTAGTGCGTGATCCAGAAGGAGAGGCCTGAGTAGTTGCGCTCACCAGTAGCCCTCCTCTTACTGATGAGCTCTGGCTTTTACAGTAGAGACAGAGGCGATTGGTGATTCTCCGTTCCCTCTCCTTGGCCGAGATGCGAATACCCCCCAGCTGCATAGGCTCAGCATCCGAGCCGGCGGAGGAGGGTGGCAGTGATGCGGCAGGTGGCAGTGATGTGGAGAGGGGAGCAACGGAGAACGTGAGCTCCTTTCCACGAGCTCGGCGACGAAGATCAAACCGTCGCTCTATGCGAATAGCGAGAGCTATTAAGGAGTCCAGACTGGAAGGAACCTCCCGGGAGAGGATCTCATCCTTAACCTCGACGTGGAGACCCTCCAGAAAACGAGCGAGCAAAGCCGGCTCGTTCCAGTCACTAGAGGCAGCGAGAGTGCGAAACTCAATAGAATAATCCGTTATGGATCTATTCCCCTGACATAGGGAAGACAGGGCCCTGGAAGCCTCCTCGCCAAAAACAGAACGGTCAAAAACCCGTATCATCTCCTCCTTAAAGTCCTGATACTGGTTAATACACTCAGCCCTCGCCTCCCAGACTGCCGTGCCCCACTCACGCGCCCGTCCGGTAAGGAGAGAAATGACGTAGGCGATGCGGGCTGCGCTCCTGGGAGTAAGTGTTGGGCTGGAGAGAGAACACCACATCACACTGAGTGAGGAATGAGCGGCACTCAGTGGGCTCCCAGAGTAACACGGCGGGTTGTTGATCCTGGGCTCCGGAGACTCGGAAACCCTGGAAGTGGGCGGTGGATCGAGGTGGAGTTGGTGAACCCGTCTTGTGAGGTCGGAGACTTGGACGGCCAGGGTCTCAACGGCATGTTGAGCAGCAGACAATTCCTCCTCGTGTCTGCCTAGCATCGCTCCCTGGATCTCGACGGCGGAGTGAAAAGGGTCCGGAGCCGCTGGGTCCATTCTTGGTCTGATTCTTCTGTTATGAGCTTGAGTGAAGACCCAAAAGCGGTTTTAACAGAAAACAGAGTTCTTTAATGAAAATACAGGAATGGCATAAATCCTCTTCCAACGTTGTCAGCGGAACAAAAAGAACGTTAGTATAGTGCAGGATGCTCCTGCCAGGCAGACTCCGACAGGACAGGACAAGGTGGAAGCAAACGAGACGACAGCTTGCTTCTGGCATCAAAAAACACAAACAAGAATCAGACACTGAAAGTAGCAGGAACAGAGAGAGAAATAGAGACCTAATCAGAGGGGGAAGAGAGAACAGGTGGGGAAGAGTGAAAGAGCTAGTTAGGGCAGATGTAGAACAGCTGAGGAATGAGAGACAGAGAAGGTAACCTAAAAAGACCAGCAGAGAGAGAGAATGAAGAGAAAGGACAGGAACAGACATAACAAGACATGACACTGAGTTAGTGATGGCTGTTTTGCAGGCTGATGGCCTTGGGATAGAAGCTGTTTTTCAGTCTCTCGGTTCCTGCTTTGATGCACCATTTCAGTTTGTCTGTGGTGTGTACTCCGAGGAACTTAAAACTTTCCACCTTCTCCACAGCTGTCCCTTCTGTGGATAAGGGGATGCTCCCTCTGCTGTTTCCTAAAGTCCACGATCATCTCCTTTTGTTGACGTTGAGTGAGAGGTTGTTTTCCTGACTCCACACTCCGAGTGCCCTCGCCTCCTCCCTTTAGGCCGTCTCGCCGTTGTTGATAATCAAGCCCACTGCTGTTGTGTGGTCTGCAAACTTGATGATTGAGTTGGAGGCGTGCATGGTCACGCAGTGAACAGGGAGTACAGGAGGGGGCTGAGCATGCACCCTTGTGGGGCCCCAGTGTTGAGGGTCAGTGTTGAGGGTCAGCGAAGTGAAGATGTTGTTTCATACCTTCAACACCTGGGGTGGCCCGTCGGAAAGTCCAGGACCCAGTTGCACAGTGCTGGGTTGAGACCCAGGGCCTCCAGCTTGAGGATGAGCTTGGAGGGTACTATGGTGTTGAATGCTGAGTTGTAGTCGATGAACAGCATTCTTACATAGGTAGTCCTCTTGTCCAGATGGGATAGGGCAGTGTGCAGTGTGATTGTGTTTGCATCGTCTGTGGACCTGTTGGGGCGATAAACTGAAGTGGGTTTAGGGTGGCGATTAAGGTGGAGGTGATATGATCCTTAACTAGCCTCAAAGCACTTCATGATGACAGGAGTGCTACGGGCGGTAGTCATTTAGTGAAGTTATCTTTGCCTTATTGGGTAAAATAACAATGTGGGGACAACAGACTGGGATAAGAGCGATTGAATATGTCCGTCAACACACCAGCCAGCTGGTCTGTGCATGCTCTGAGGACGTGGCTAGGGATGCCAGCTGGTCTGTGCATGCTCTGAGGACGTGGCTAGGGATGCCAGCTGGTCTGTGCATGCTCTGAGGACGTGGCTAGGGATGCCAGCTGGTCTGTGCATGCTCTGCGGACGTGGCTAGGGGATGCCAGCTGGTCTGTGCATGCTCTGAGGACGTGGCTAGGGATGCCAGCTGGTCTGTGCATGCTCTGAGGACGTGGCTAGGGATGCCAGCTGGTCTGTGCATGCTCTGAGGACGTGGCTAGGGATGCCAGCTGGTCTGTGCATGCTCTGAGGATGTGGCTAGGGATGCCAGCTGGTCTGTGCATGCTCTGAGGACGTGGCTAGGGATGCCAGCTGGTCTGTGCATGCTCTGAGGACGTGGCTAGGGATGCCAGCTGGTCTGTGCATGCTCTGAGGACGTGGCTAGGGATGCCAGCTGGTCTGTGCATGCTCTGAGGACGTGGCTAGGGATGCCAGCTGGTCTGTGCATGCTCTGAGGACGTGGCTAGGGATGCCAGCTGGTCTGTGCATGCTCTGAGGACGTGGCTAGGGATGCCAGCTGGTCTGTGCATGCTCTGAGGACGTGGCTAGGGATGCCGTCTGGGCCAGCAGCCTTACGAGGGATTAACACTTGCGAGGTTTAAATGTTTTACTCACTGGTTTTCTTTTTTGTAGTCCGGGATTTCCTGTAGACCCTGCCACATACGTCTTGTGTCTGAACTGTTGAATTGCGACTCCACCTTGTCTCTGTATCGGCATTTTGCCTGTTTGATGGCCTTGCGGAGGGAATAACTACTGTTTCTATTCCGCCATATCACCAGACCTCTTTCCATGGTTAAATGCGGTGGTTCGCGCTAACATTGACTTTCCCTAACAGTGTTTTGTTTTTGTCCTTGATGCTAATGTCTGTGAACTTCAGGCCAAGCAGTCTCTCATTCCAACAGTCACCAAAGCAATCAAAACTCAGGTGCGTCTGATTGAAAATCTCTCCCATTGTTTTCATTCCAGACTGCATTTCCACATTTGAAGGAATTGAAATATTGAGTTTTGTCTGAGTGATGGATATGCTATAGCTGTCTGTCTGGCATAGTATGAGTCCCAAATAGGTCTCTATTCCCTAGATAGTGCAGTACATTGTACCAGAGCCCTATGAACCCTGGTCAAAAGGTAGTGCACTTTAAAGGGAAAACTGTCCCATTTGAGACGACGACATAGAGAAGGACTGGTGAGCTCAGATAAGACAAATGTATTCAATCTCTTACCTGAAATACGGAATGGGGGACCAATCCATCATCCACAGACAGCCTCAATCATATTCAACCACAATAAGAGGGCATAGCAGTCATAGAACATTCACAACGGTGACGTGGGCTGGTCTGGACTAATGGGGCTGGTCTAGACTAATGGGGCTGGTCTGGACTAATGGGGCTGGTCTAGACTAACGGGGCTGGTCTGGACTAATGGGGCTTGTCTAGACTAATGGGGCTGGTCTAGACTATAGTGCTGGTCTAGACTAATGGGTCTGGTCTAGACTAATGGTACTGGTCTAGACTAATGGGTCTGGTCTAGACTAACGGGGCTGGTCTAGACTATGGTGCTTGTCTAGGCTAATGGGGCTGGTCTAAACTAATGGGGCTGGTCTAGACTAATGGGTCTGGTCTAGACTATGGTGCTGGTCTAAACTAGCGGGGCTGGTCTAGACTAATGGGGCTGGTCTAGAGTAATGGGGCTGGTCTAGACTAATGGTACTGGTCTAGATTAATGGGTCTGGTCTAGACTAATGGGGCTGGTCTAGACTAATGGGGCTGGTAATGACTAATGGGGCTGGTCTAGACTAATGGGGCTGGTCTAGACTAATGGGGCTGGTCTAGACTAATGGGGCTGGTCTAGACTAATGGGGCTGTCTGGTCTCGAATGACTAGACTATAGTGGGGCTGGTCTACTAATGGGGCTTGTCTAGACTAATGGGGCTGGTCTAGACTATAGTGCTGGTCTAGACTAATGGGGCTGGTCTATGGGGCTGGTCTAGACTAATGGGGCTGGTCTGGACTAATGGGGCTTGTCTAGACTAATGGGGCTGGTCTGGACTAATGGGGCTGGTCTGGACTAATGGGGCTTGTCTAGACTAATGGGGCTGGTCTGGAATAATGGGGCTTGTCTAGAATAATGGGGCTGGTCTAGACTATAGTGCTGGTCTAGACTAATGGTACTGGTCTAGATTAATGGGTCTGGTCTAGACTAACGGGGCTGGTCTAGACTTATGGGGCTGGTCTAGACTAATGGGGCTGGTCGAGACTAATGGGGCTGGTCTAGACTAATGGGGCTGGTCTAGACTAATGGGGCTGGTAATGACTAATGGGGCTGGTCTAGACTAATGGGGCTGGTCTAGACTTATGGGGCTGGTCTAGACTTATGGGGCTGGTCTAGACTAATGGGGCTGGTCTAGACTATGGTGCTGGTCTAGACTATGGTACTGGTCTAGACTGATGGAGCTGGTCTGGACTAGCGGGGCTGGTCTTGACTAATGGGGCTGATCTAGACTAATGGGGCTGGTCTAGAATTATGGTGCTGGTCTAAACTAGCGGGGCTGGTCTAGACGAATGGGTCAGGTCTAGACTATGGTGCTGGTCTAGTCTAATGGGGCTGGTCTAAACTAATGGGTCTGGTCCAGACTAATGGGGCTGGTCCAGACTAATGGGGCTGGCATAGACTAATGGTGCTGGTCTAAACTAGCGGGGCTGGTCTAGACTAATGGGGCTGGTCAAGACTAATGGGGCTGGTCTAGACTATAGTGCTGGTCTAGACTAATGGTACTGGTCTAGATTAATGTGTCTGGTCTAGACTAACGGGGCTTGTCTAGACTAATGGGGCTGGTCTAGACTAATGGGGCTGGTCGAGACTAATGGGGCTGGTCTAGACTAATGGGGCTGGTCTAGACTAATGGGGCTGGTCTAGACTAATGGGGCTGGTAATGACTAATGGGGCTTGTCTAGACTAATGGGGCTGGTAATGACTAATGGGGCTTGTCTAGACTAATGGGGCTGGTCTGGACTAATGGGGCTTGTCTAGACTAATGGGGCTGGTCTAGACTATGGTGCTGGACTAGACTATTGGGGCTGGTCTAAACTAATGGGTCTGGTCTAGACTAATGGGTCAGGGCTAAACTATGGTGCTGGTCTAAAATGGAGGGGCTGGTCTAGACTATGGTGCTATTCTAAAATAACGGGGCTGGTCTAGACTAATGGGGCTGTTCAAGACTAATGGGTCTGGTCTAGACTATGGTGCTGGTCTAAATGGAGGGGCTGGTCTAGACTATGGTGCTATTCTAAAATAACGGGGCTGGTCTAGACTAATGGGGCTGGTCTAGACTAATGGGGCTGGTCTAAAATAGCGGGGCTGGTCTAGACTAATGGGGCTGGTCTAAAATAACGGGGCTGGTGAAGACTAATGGGGCTGGTCTAGACTAATGGGGCCTGTCTAGACTAATGGGGCTGGTCTAGTTTAATGGGGCTGTTCTAGACTAATGGACTATCACACTCTCTTATAGACTCTAATAGACTATAACACTCTCTTATAGGCTCTCTTATAGACTCTCTTATAGACTCTCTTATAGACTCTCTTATAGACTCTCTCACCGACTCTCACACTCTCTTATAGACTCTAATAGACTATCACACTCTCTTATAGGCTCTCTTATAGACTCTCTTATAGACTCTCTCACAGACTCTTAAAGACTCTACCAGGAGTAGACCTGACCCTGCATGGACACAAAGCTGTCATGGTTTCCAATATGAGGTAGAGGAGTAGACCTGAGCATGCATGCAGAGGAGTTACGTGGGAGAGAGAGAGTAAAGAGGAGAATAATGTCATCCATCTCATTATGAATGACTTTGAATAAATCTGTCTCTGAATTCACGTGATGATTTAGTTCCAGCCATGCATTAACAAACATCTTAGTGGTAGAAAGACAAGGAGACAGACAAGGAGACAGACAAGGAGAGACAGACAGACAGACAGACAGACAGGCAGGCAGGCAGGCAGGCAGGCAGGCAGACAGGCAGACAGGCAGACAGACAGACAGACAGACAGACAGACAGACAGACAGACAGACAGGCAGGCAGACAGACAGACAGACAGACAGACAGACAGGAATGATGGATGAAATAAAAAAATGACAATTTACTAAGGAGGGAGGGAGGGAGAGAGGGAGAGAGGGAGAGAGGGAGGGAGTGAGGGAGAGAGGGAGGGAGTGAGGGAGGGAGGGAGGGAGGGAGAAAGAGAGGGAGAGAGGGAGGGAGGGAGGGAGGGAGGGAGGGAGGGAGGGAGGGGAGGGAGGGAGGGAGGGAGGGAGGGGAGGGAGGGAGGGAGGGAGGGAGGGAGGGAGGGAGAGAGAGAGGGAGAGAGGGAGGGAGGGAGGGGGAGGGAGGGGGGGAGGGGAGGGAGGGAGGGAGGGAGGGAGGGGAGGGAGGGAGGGAGGGAGGGAGGAGGGAGGGAGGGAGGGAGGGAGGGAGGAGGGAGGGAAATTACCATTTACTACCCTGACTAGACTAACACGTTTCACCTTCTATTGCTTTATGTTACATCACTGTGTCTGTTTGATGAGCGTGATGAGGTTATCATGGAGCGGACCGAGGGGAAGGACGAGGGCTGAAACACAAAAGAATGAGGGCACAATGAGATAGAAACACCCGACAGGTGCTCAAATCTCCATTGAAGCGTTCTGGGAGGGGGGATAGCGGGGCTCAGAGAAGGTGGAGTGGCCGATGAGATGTCGTTGCTAACAGCTGGGTTACTGAGGGACTGTGGGGTTACCACCATGGTAGGCTGCCTCCAGACAAACCGCGGAGTTGCACCAGAAAATCGTCCAATGCCCGGTCATGGCGTTCCGCCAACATTTGGACACCCTGCATGAGGCTACGAAGCTTTTCCTCGTGCCTCCCGATGGAGGCTCCTTGGGAGCAGCTGGCCTGGGTCTGCTGCGGCAGTCATGGCCAATTCGTACTATCAGAGATCAAGGTTAGACCCAGATGCAGACCGTGTTGACGTAACAATGTTTATTGCAGCAACAGGGGCAAAGGTACAGGATGGCAGGCAGGCTCAGGGGCATGCAGAGTGGTCAGAAGGGCGGGTACAGGGTCAGGATGGGCGGGGGTCAAAGAACAGGAAGACGAGAAAAGAGAGACTGGGGAAAAGCAGGAGCTGAATACAAAACGCTGGTTGACTTGACAAACAATACGAACTGGCACTGGACAAACACACAACACGGGTATAAATACCCAGGGATAATGGGGAAGATGGGGCGACACCTGGAGGAGGGTGGAGACAATCGCAAGGACAGGTGATACAGATCAGGGCATGACACATGGAGCTGTTCCAACTCTTTACTGGAGGCCACGTGTTCCACCTCTTTACTGGAGGGCCTAGTGTTCCACCTCTTTACTGGAGGCCACGTGTTCCACCTCTTTACTGGAGGCCACGTGTTCCACCTCTTTACTGGAGGCCCTAGTGTTCTACCTCTTTACTGGAGGCCCTAGTGTTCCACCTCTTTACTGGAGGCCACGTGTTCCACCTCTTTACTGGAGGCCCTAGTGTTCTACCTCTTTACTGGAGGCCACATGTTCCACCTCTTACTGGAGGCCCTAGTGTTCTACCTCTTTACTGGAGGCCCTAGTGTTCCACCTCTTTACTGGAGGGCCTAGTGTTCCACCTCTTTACTGGAGGCCACGTGTTACACATCTTTACTGGAGGCCCTAGTGTTCTACCTCTTTACTGGAGGCCCTAGTGTTCCACCTCTTTACTGGAGGGCCTAGTGTTCCACCTCTTTCCTGGAGGGCCTAGTGTTCCACCTTTACTGGAGGCCACATGTTCCACCTCTTTACTGGAGGGCCTAGTGTTCCACCTCTTTACTGGAGGCCACATGTTCCACCTCTTTACTGGAAGGCCTAGTGTTCCACCTCTTTACTGGAGGGCCTGTGTTCCACCTCTTCCTGGAGGCCAGGTGTTCCACCTCTTTACTGGAGGTCTAGTGTTCCACCTCTTTCCTCTTTACTGGAGGGCCCATGTTCCACCTCTTTACTGGAGGGCCTAGTGTTCCAACTCTTTCCTGGAGGGCCCTAGTGTTCCACCTCTTTACTGGAGGCCACATGTTCCACCTCTTTACTGGAAGGCCTAGTGTTCCACCTCTACTGGAAGGCCTAGTGTTCCACCTCTTTACTGGATGCCACATGTTCCACCTCTTTACTGGAGGGCCTAGTGTTCCACCTCTTTACTGGAGGCCACATGTTCCACCTCTTTACTGGAAGGCCTAGTGTTCCACCTCTTTACTGGAGGGCCTAGTGTTCCACCTCTTTACTGGAGGGCCTAGTGTTCCACCTCTTTACTGGAGGCCCATGTTCCACCTCTTTACTGGAGGGCCTAGTGTTCCACCTCTTTACTGGAGGCCACATGTTCCACCTCTTTACTGGAGGGCCTAGTGTTCCACCTCTTTACTGGAGGCCCTAGTGTTCCACCTCTTTACTGGAGGCCCTAGTGTTCCACCTCTTTCCTGGAGGGCCTAGTGTTCCACCTCTTTACTGGAGGGCCTAGTGTTCCACCTCTTTACTGGAGGCCCTAGTGTCTGCTGCTTGTACTTATTTCCTAACTAATCAATGAAGACCTTTAAAAGTTGTGAGCTTGCACCGCTGGACTTAGAGGTACCCAGCATCACGGCTTCATTGCTCCAGACCACCACCAGGGGAGTTAGAGCACTCATTATGCATTTGGGTCCCAAGGTTTTTATATGACCAATCATATCGAGTGGTTCCAATGATGAATTTTGACACGAGCCACCCTTGCCTTGTGGCGTTCTTCAACAAAGATGGCTGACAAAATATTACGGTGGAACCAGATGTCAGTTGTTATACCGTCATAACGAGTCAAGCAAAAAAAAAAAATTGAGAGAAATATGTTAGTTAATGTAGAGACAAACATTTGTGCATATTTTTTGTCATGAAGTTAACTTGCTTAATAGCAATTTTCATAAATTGTCTGACTAACATTAGCCAGCTAGCTAGTGTTAGGAGAATGAATTTGTAATTCGTGTTCTTTAATGTTTTAGGGACTCCAGAGAAAACCATCAAACCAGGCTGTCGTCTTGTGAAACAGTGGATGTAAAGAATCTAGCTGGCTAAGCAAATTGAATGTACAATTGTGTAAGCTTGCCTTGCAATGCAGCTGAAGTAACATAGCTAGCTAACTATTTACTTTCTTATTGTGTAGTGGAGGATAAAAATAACTGTATGCCTATGGATGTGTAGCTAGCTACAGTATGTAGCCAATCGGTGTGCCTATGGATGTGAAGCTAGCTACAGTATGTAGCCGATATGTGTGCCTATGGATGTGTAGCTAGCTACAGTATGTAGCCGGTCTGTGTGCCTATGGATGTGTAGATAGCTACAGTATGTAGCCAATCTGTGTGTCTATGGATGTGTAGCTAGCTACAGTATGTAGCCGATCTGTGTGCCTATGGATGTGTAGCTAGCTACAGTATGTAGCCAATCTGTGTATGGACCCTAAAACGTTTGGTATGAATATTAGTTCAGAACCTATCTATGAACCTCAGCTATCATAGTTGTTGTATCAACTTAAAGTGTGAATGGCATTAATGAAGCCTATGGATTGAGTAGAATATAATAACTTTATTGTGCCAAGGATACAAGTCCTATATACATGTACTGTAGTTATCACCACGCATGAGATCCCCACATTGTAGCCTGTACATTGAATATATTCACTGATCATGTACTGTAGTTATTACCACGCATGAGATCCCCACGTTGTAGCCTGTACATTGAATATATTCACTGATCATGTACTGTAGTTATCACCACGCATGAGATCCCCATGTTGTAGCCTGTACATTGAATATATTCACTGATCATGTACTGTAGTTATCACCACGCATGAAATCCCCATGTTGTAGCCTGTACATTGAATATATTCACTGATCATGTACTGTAGTTATCACCACGCATGAAATCCCCATGTTGCAGCCTGTACATTGAATATATTCACTGATCGTGTAACTCTTCTTTGACAAATAAAGGTGCAGTTCAGGTATGAATGTCTGAGATTATTCTTCAGTCATATCCAATACCAGGAGTATCAACCTCCATTCTCTGAATGATGCTGTGTCTGCATGTATGTATTACAATTATATACTTAAACAGTGTTTACCAATCCTGCTCCTGGGACATCAATGGTTACACATTGTAACTACGCAATAGACTAGAAACATGATTGATTTGTAATTCATATATACAGAAGAAAACAAAACCTATGCATATCTAACTCCCTTCATCTGCATTAATCTGAGGACACAGGATAGTATTTTCAATGAGATACTTAATTTCAACCCGTGGAGAATGTGAAGCACTTTATTGAAAGAAGTTCATTATCCAGGTGTTATGAATACATAATAAATGCTTTATAATTATGATAATTGTAATATTATTATAAATACACGTTCAATGTGTACTTCAATGCACATATGGTGTGCGTTATAAAACTAGGAAGAAATACGAGGTGTGGAGAGAGGTGTAGAAGACAGAAAGATGAGGTGGGGAGAGAGGTGTAGAAGACAGAAAGACAGAAAGGTGGGGGGAGAGGTGTAGAAGACAGAAAGATGAGGTGGGGAGAGGTGTAGAAGACAGAAAGACGAGGGTGGGAGAAGACTGAAAGACGAGGTGGGGAGAGGTGTAGAAGACAGAAAGACGAGGTGGGGAGAGAGGTGTAGAAGACAGAAAGACGAGGTAGGGAGAGAGGTGTAGAAGACATAAAGACGAGGTGGGGAGAGAGGTGTAGAAGACAGAAATACGAGGTGGGGAGAGGTGTAGAAGACAGAAAGACGAGGTGGGGAGAGAGGTGTAGAAGACAGAAATACGAGGTGGGGAGAGAGGTGTAGAAGACAGAAAGACGAGGTGGGGAGAGAGGTGTAGAAGACAGAAAGACAAGGTGGAGAGAGGTGTAGAGACAGAATGACGAGGTGGGGAGAGAGTGTAGAAGACAGAAAGATGAGGTGGGGAGAGAGAGGTGTAGAAGACAGAAAGACAAGGTGGGGAGAGAGGTGTAGAAGACAGAAAGACAAGGTGGGGAGAGAGGTGTAGAAGACAGAAAGACGAGGTGGGAGAGAGGTGTAGAAGACAGAGGACGAGGTGGGGAGAGGTGTAGAAGACAGAAAGACGAGGTAGGGAGAGAGGTGTAGAAGACATAAAGACGAGGTGGGGAGAGAGGTGTAGAAGACAGAAATACGAGGTGGGGAGAGAGTGTAGAAGACAGAAAGACGAGGTGGGGAGAGAGGTGTAGAAGACAGAAAGACGAGGTGGGGAGAGAGGTGTAGAAGACAGAAAGACGAGGTGGGGAGAGAGGTGTAGAAGACAGAAAGACGAGGTGGGGAGAGGTGTAGAAGACAGAAAGACGAGGTGGGGAGAGGGTGTAGAAGACAGAAAG